>NC_086451.1:140846466-141146466 GCF_028390025.1 Pseudophryne corroboree
GATAGGCTGAGTACTGTCAAAGTGGGGAACTCGCATCACGTCAGTTGCGACCATGCTGTTTCCAAACGCATGGCAGCAATCACATGTTCCTGTCTGCACGAACAAGGACTGTGGAGCGCATCAAGAGAATCCTCTGCATATTGACACATTGACACTTTCAATCTTTTCTACAGGTATACCTCTGTTATCAGTGTAATTACCTCAGCAATCCTGTACTGCCCACTGTTAACAGGGCCCTGTTTGGATCTCTCACCTGAAAGTAAATGTGATTTCTAATCTTTCTTCCAGTCAAGGATAGGTATCTCATAGCTCACTACCCCGTTCTCCCCCTGTGGATCTTTAGATGCTTATACATGTTTCCCAATATACTAAGCAATGTAAAAAGACTAACTCTTTAATCCCTATATTTATGTGTCTGTTATTATGTCTGTCAATGTACTCTAAGGGGTATATGCAATTAGCTGCGAATCGCGGCAATTTATCGCCGTTTTTTTAATTCTACACAATTCGACAGGTGAATTCCGGCAGGTGGCTTCCGGAATTCACCATATTCAATGAAAAACGGATTCGACAGTCCAGCGGGCGAAAAACGGCCTATTTGCCGCGATTTAAAAAAACGGGAAAAACCCGGAAAAAAATGGCGTGGGGCCCCCCCTCCAAAGCATAACCAGCCTCGGGCTCTTCGAGCTGGTCCTGGTTCTAAAAATGCGGGGGGAAAATTGACAGGGGATCCCCCGTATTTTTAAAACCAGCACCGGGATCTGCGCCTGGTGCTGGTGCAAAAAATACGGGGGACAAAAAGAGTAGGGGTCCCCCATATTTTTTACACCAGCATCGGGCTCCACTAGCTGGACAGATAATGCCACAGCCGGGGGTCACTTTTATACAGTGCCCTGCGGCCGTGGCATTAAATATCCAACTAGTCACCCCTGGCCGGGGTACCCTGGGGGAGTGGGGACCCCTTCAATCAAGGGGTCCCCCCCCCCAGCCACCCAAGGGCCAGGGGTGAAGCCCGAGGCTGTCCCCCCCCATCCATTGGCTGCGGATGGGAGGCTGATAGCCTTGAGTAAAATGACAGAATATTGTTTTTTCCAATAGTACTACAAGTCCCAGCAAGCCTCCCCCGCAAGCTGGTACTTGGAGAACCACAAGTACCAGCATGCGGGAGAAAAACGGGCCCGCTGGTACATGTAGTACTACTGGGGGGAAAAAATACCCAAATAAAAACAGGAGACACACCGTGACAAGTACAACTTTATTACACACTGCCGACACACATACATACTTACCTATGTTGACAAGCCGACTGCCACAGTCTCAGACGATCCGAGGGTACCTGTGAAAAAAATTATACTCACCTGCCAGTGTCTAGAGATAAATCCACGTCCAGAGATAATCCTCGTACTTGGCAAAAAAAAAAACACGAACACCCGACCAGCGAACTGAAAGGGGTCCCATGTTGACACATGAGCACCCTTTCCCCGAATGCCGGGACATCACGTGACTCCTGTCACTGAGGTCCCTTCAGCCAATCAGGAAGCGCTACTCCGTGGCGCTCACCTGATTGGCTGTGCGCGTCTAAGCTCAGACAGCGCATCGCACAGCTGCCTCCATTACTTTCAATGGTGGGAACTTTGCAGTCAGTGGTGGGGTTACCCGTGGTCAGCCGCTGACCGGCGGGTGACCCCACCGCTACCCGCTAAGTTCCCACCATTGAAAGTAATGGAGGCAGCTGTGCGATGCGCTGACAGCACAGACGCGCACAGAGCCAATCAGCAGAGTCCAAGGACGTTGCGCTCGCTGATTGGCTTACGAGACCTTTCAGTGACAGCAGTCACGGGCGGGTCTCTCTGCATTCGGGGAAAGGGGTCCCATGTGTCAACATGGGACCCCTTTCAGTACGCTGGTCGGGTGTTCGTTTTCTTTTTTTGACAAGTACGTGGATTTATCTCTGGACCATGGATCAGGTGAGTATTTATTTTCAGGTACCCGTGGATTCTACTTGGAGAAAAGGACCGACTGCTTCGTGTCAACATAGGTAAGTATGTGTGTGTCGGCAGTGTGTAATAAAGTTGTACTTGTCACGGTGTGTGTCTCCTGTTTTTATTTGGGTATTTTTTTTCCAGTAGTACTACAGGTACCAGCGGGCCCGTTTTTCTCCCGCATGCTGGTACTTGTGGTTCTCCAAGTACCAGCTTGCGGGGGAGGCTTGCTGGGACTTGCAGTACTATTGGAAAAAACAATATTCTGTCATTTTACTCAAGGCTATCAGCCTCCCATCCGCAGCCCATGGATGGGGGGGGACAGCCTCGGGCTTCACCCATGGCCCTTGGGTGGCTGGGGGGGGGGGGGGGGGACCCCTTGATTGAAGGGGTCCCCACTCCCCCAGGGTGACTAGTTGGATATTTAATGCCACGGCCGCAGGGCGCTGTATAAAAGTGACCCCCGGCTGTGGCATTATCTGTCCAGCTAGTGGAGCCCGATGCTGGTGTATAAAATACGGGGGACCCCTACTCTTTTTGTCCCCCGTATTTTTTGCACCAGCACCAGGCGCAGAGCCCGGTGCTGGTTTTAAAAATACGGGGGATCCCTTGTCCATTTCCCCCCCGCATTTTTAGAACCAGGACCAGCTCGAAGAGCCCGAGGCTGGTTATGCTTTGGAGGGGGGACCCCACGCCATTTTTTTTTCTGAATTTTACCATTCTATCTAAAAAAAAATATATATATATTATTTTAAAAAATATATAAATAATACTTGTGCCTCCAAAAAAGACAAACCAAGTACCTAATCCCTTCTAATATAAATAGATATGCTATTATCAATAAAAAAAAAAAAACACAAAAAAAAAAACATGTTTTAAATTTTTTTTATTAGTTTCACCCACCAAAGTGTGGCGGATTGAAAAAGTCGAATTTACTGTCTAAAAGCACTGTTGTCGAATTTCCAAACTTCAATTGAATACACTTTGGTCGAATTGCAGCACTTGTATCATTGCAGAAAAGTCGAATTTGACAAAAGTCGAATTTGACAAAAGTCGAATTTGACAAAAGTCGAATTTGACAAAAGTCGAATTTGACAAAAGTCGAATTTGACAAAAGTCGAATTTGACAAAAGTCGAATTTGACAAAAGTCGAATTTGACAAAAGTCGAATTTGACAAAAGTCGAATTTGACAAAAGTCGAATTTGACAAAGTCGAATTTCAAAAAGTCGAATTTCAAAAAGTCGAATTTCAAAAGTCCGTTTTTTGGACGGAAAGCACTGAATTGCATTGACGATTTTTTTTTTGGGGCGAAAAATTCCCGAAATTCGACAATTTCGGGAATTCGACCGCAATTGCATATACCCCTAAATGTGTAAGAGACATTAAAGTGACGCTTTAATATTAGTAACAAAACATAAAACAATAATATGAAGTCATGAAAGAGGAGTATTGCAGGTAAAAAGGAAGTTCCTACAATGTACCTCACCTTTTGGCTCCACCTGCATCTGGTGACACTATGGTACAAGTTTTCCATTCTGTAATATTCTCTCTAATCCACTTCAAGACAGCTGGTTCAGCAAACAGATTATCCACAGGTATATCGAAGAAACCCTGCAAAGAAATAGTGAAATTGGTTTAAATTTTTTTTATTTTAAACAATCCATGTCAACTGTAACTGTGTTAAGCTGGGTACACACTGGATGACTTTAACGATATGGCATTTTCCGTCATTTCCGGTGTGTACCCACTAGATCGTCAACAATGCGCGCTGCCACGGGTCGCTTGTGCCATCGCCCATTGGCTGTACACGCAGCTCAATCTAGCGATATCGCAAGCGATGCCATGCCAAACACAGTATGGACCAGCTCCTATCCCCGCCGCTCCATCACAGCAGACATCTGCAAGTTCCGTCTCCGCCAATATCGCCGGGTACACACCTCGCCTAGTGTGTACCTGGCCTTAGTTGATCAGTCAGCTGATCTAAAAACAGGAAAAGAACTACTCCTGGGAATTATATACAGTAGTTCTACCAAGAAGCCAACCTGGTGTCCAGAAAATTACTAAGGGCAGACATGTGCAGTTTCAGGGTAGTGAGCACAAGATACTTGTCTAACCCATTCAGGGGGAAATCCTCTATTTGTGGAATGGTAGCAAAGTAGAGACAGAGAGGTTAGGTTTGCAGAATCAAATAAAGGCAGTCCATAACCTATTGTAAAATTGAGGAAGACTTGACTTCTGGCTTTAAGCAGTACTTTACAGAGACTTTCATGTTAGCAACAAACACTTAATCTAATTACTGAAGGAATAAAAAGACTAATTAAAGATATACAAAAAACAAAAAACGAGATTTATGGTAAGAACTTACCATTGTTAAATCTTTCTGCGAGGTACACTGGGCTCCAAACGGATTAACGGGATGTAGAGTAGGATCTTGATCCGAGGCTTCAAAAGGCTCAAAGCTTTTGACTGTTCCCAAGATGCTCAGCGCCGCCTCTATAACCCCGCCTCCTTGCACAGGGAGCTCAGTTTCGTTAACCAGCCCAATGCAGTAGCAGGTATCCGAGACGACAACCGCTCGTAGCCAAGTACACCACACTCTCACGACAGGAGAGGGCATCAGCGGCTATGCCAATACCAACCCAAAGAAGCTAAGTGCGTCAGGGTGGGCGCCTTGTGGAGTCCAGTGTACCTCGCAGAAAGATTTAACAACGGTAAGTTCTTACCATAAATCTCGTTTTCTGCTGCGGGGTACATTGGGCTCCAGAAGGATTAACATCGGGGATGTCCTAAAGCAGTTCCTTATGGGAGGGGATGCACTGTAGCGGGCACAAGAACCCGGCATCCAAAGGAAGCATCCTGGGAAGCGGCGGTATCAAAGGCATAGAACCTTATAAACGTGTTCCCCGAGGACCACGTAGCCGCCTTGCACAATTGTTCAAGGGTCGCACCACGGTGGGCCGCCCAAGAAGGTCCAACAGACAGTAGAATGGGCTTTAATGGTAGCAGGAATCGGACGACCAGCCTGTACATAAGCATGTGCAATCACCATTCTAATCCATTTGGCCAGGGTCTGCTTGGAAGCAGGCCAGCCATGTTTGTGAAAACCAAACAATACAAAAAGAGAATCAGATTTCCAAACGGAGGAAGTTCTCTTGACGTAGATACGAAGAGCCCGTACCACATCCAAAGACCTTTGGAAGACAACTCAGGAAAATTAAAGGCCGGATCCACAATCTCCTGGTTAAGGTGGAAGGAAGACACCACCTTAGGTAAATAACCTGACCGCGTTCTAAGAACCACCCGGTCACGGTGAAAAATCAGATAGAGAGACTTACAGGATAAGGCACCCAAGTCCGAAACCCTTCTAGCTGAAGCAATCGCCAGCAACAAAAGGACCTTAAGGGAAAGCCACTTAAGGTCAGAAGAGACAAGAGGCTCAAACGGAGACTCTTGCAAGGCCTCCAAAACCACTGACAAGTCCCAAGGAGCCACAGGTGGCGCATAAGGAGGCTGAATCCGCAATACACCCTGAGTGAACGTATGGACATCAGGTAGGGTAGCAATTCTTCTCTGAAACCAAACCGACAAGGCAGAGATGTGAACCTTGAGGGAAGCTAGACACAGCCCTAAATCCAGGCCATGTTGTAGAAAGACCAACAGTTTGGCCGTACTAAACTTGAAAACGTCACGATTGTGAGACGCACACCAAGTAAAGTAAGCATTCCAGGCCCTATGGTAGATCCGAGCAGAAGCCGGCTTACAGGCCTTTAACATAGTTTTAGAACAAAAAACAAAAGTACACCTTCCGCTGCGCTATCCTTAAGTCCTTAAATAACAATTGTGAAGAAAATATTAATCATAAGTCCCAAATTCTACAGTTCATAAAGGTAAGTTCTCCACAATCCAAGTGTTAAATAATCAAAGAGACGTGGGAATCTTCATTATATAATATTTGACAGTAGTCTGGTCTGTAAATGTTGACAAGAAGTTCTATGTAGGTACGCACCGTACTCACATGTACATTGTGCGCGTTGTATTCGTAAAGGTATCTTTCTCCCTCGTGTACTTGGATTCTCCTTCCTTATGGGATCCCCTCGGTGGCGAAACAGTAGAGAGAGAGAAGAAAGGGAGGGGTATAAAACCCCAATGGTGTAATACGTTCAATATAGTAAATATAGAAAATTGCCACAGATGTTTTTATGTCTTATTTGGGGTTTTAGGTGCGTACCCAACTCACATAGGTAGAAACAAGGTGATAAAGACTTTCTAAGTCGAAACGCGTTGGTGGTTCAGGCGGCACACCCCAGTACCCAGGAGATCAGCACTTAGGAGTGTGGGATTCCGGACGTACCGCACCCCAGGTCTGTTTTTCACAACTACCTCCCAGTATTTGGTCGTGTTCCCCCGTTTTTTGTTTGCATGGTGGTTCTTGGTTTTATGAAGAAATTATTTGTTTTAAATGGTTTTTAACAAATAAATGAATAAATCATCCTAAAAACAACTTCCTTCTTTGTGGGTTCTACATACCTGGTGACCCTGGGGAGAGCATAACAGAGAAGGGGCAGGAAACAAGCCTCTAAAGAAACCCTGATGCGTCTTCAGAAATCCTGTAGAACGTGAGTTCGGGGTACACATCACCCCTTTTTTTCCTGAATTAATAAAAGATACCTTTATAGGAACATTACATTTCTACCTATGTGAGTTGGGTACGCACCTAAAACCCCAAATAAGACATAAAAACATCTGTGGCAATTTTCTATATTTACTATATTGAACGTATTACACCATTGGGGTTTTATACCCCTCCCTTTCTTCTCTCTCTCTACTTTTTCGCCACCGAGGGGATCCCATAAGGAAGGAGAATCCAAGTACACGAGGGAGAAAGATACCTTTACGAATACAACGCGCACAATGTACATGTGAGTACGGTGCGTACCTACATAGAACTTCTTGTCAACATTTACAGACCAGACTACTGTCAAATAATAAGATTTTACTTACCGATAAATCTATTTCTCGTAGTCCGTAGTGGATGCTGGGGACTCCGTCAGGACCATGGGGATTAGCGGCTCCGCAGGAGACAGGGCACAAAAAGTAAGCTTTTAGGATCACATGGTGTGTACTGGCTCCTCCCCCTATGACCCTCCTCCAAGCCTCAGTTAGGTACTGTGCCCGGACGAGCGTACACAATAAGGAAGGATCTTGAATCCCGGGTAAGACTCATACCAGCCACACCAATCACACCGTACAACCTGTGATTTGAACCCAGTTAACAGTATGATAACAACGAAGGAGCCTCTGAAAAGATGGCCCACAACAATAACAACCCGATTTTTGTAACAATAATTATGTACAAGTAATGCAGACAATCCGCACTTGGGATGGGCGCCCAGCATCCACTACGGACTACGAGAAATAGATTTATCGGTAAGTAAAATCTTATTTTCTCTAACGTCCTAGTGGATGCTGGGGACACAGTCAGGACCATGGGGATTATACCAAAGCTCCCAAACGGGCGGGAGAGTGCGGATGACTCTGCAGCACCGAATGAGAGAAACTCCAGGTCCTCCTCAGCCAGGGTATCAAATTTGTAGAATTTTACAAACGTGTTCCCCCCCTGACCACGTAGCTGCTCGGCAAAGTTGTAAAGCCGAGACCCCTCGGGCAGCCGCCCAAGATGAGCCCACCTTCCTTGTGGAATGGGCATTTACAGATTTTGGCTGTGGCAGGCCTGCCACAGAATGTGCAAGCTGAATTGTACTACAAATCCAACGAGCAATAGTCTGCTTAGAAGCAGGAGCACCCAGCTTTTTGGGTGCATACAATATAAACAGCAAGTCAGACTTTCTGACTCCAGCCGTCCTGGAATTTTTATTTATATATATATATATATATATATATATATATATATATATATATATATATATATATATATATATATATATATATCTATATTTTCAGGGCCCTGACAACGTCTAGCAACTTGGAGTCCTCCAAGTCCCTAGTAGCCGCAGGCACCACAATAGGTTGTTTCAGGTGAAACGCTGACACCACCTTAGGAAGAAACTGGGGACAAGTCCGCAGTTCTGCCCTATCCGAATGGAAAATTAAATATGGGCTTTTGTAAGACAAAGCCGCCAATTCTGACAATCGCCTGGCCGAGGCCAGGGCCAACAGCATGGTCACTTTCCATGTGAAATATTTCAAATCCACAGATTTGAGCGGTTCAAACCAATATGATTTGAGGAATCCCAACACTACGTTGAGATCCCACGGTGCCACTGGAGGCACAAAAGGGGCTGTATATGCAATACTCCCTTGACAAACTTCTGGACTTCAGGAACCGAAGCCAATTCTTTCTGGAAGAAAATCTACAGGGCCGAAACTTGAACCTTAATGGACCCCAATTTGAGGCTCATAGACACTCCTGTTTGCAGGAAGTGCAGAAATTGACCTAGTTGAAATTTCTTCGTGGGGCCTTCCTGGCCTCACCCACGCAACATATTTTCACCACATGTGGTGATAACGTTGTGCGGTCACCTCCTTCCTGGCTTTGACCAGGGTAGGTATGACCTCTACCGAAATGCCTTTTCCCTTAGGATCCGGCGTTCAACCGCCATGCCGTCAACGCAGCCGCGGTAAGTCTTGGAACAGACATGGTACTTGCTGAAGCAAGTCCCTTCTTAGCTCCCGAGGCCATTAGTCCTCTGTGAGCATCTCTTGAAGTTCCGGGTACCAAGTCCCTCTTGGCCAATCCGGAGCCACGAGTATAGTTCTTACTCCTCTACGTCTTATAATTCTCAATACCTTGGTTATGAGAAGCAGAGGAGGGAACACATACACCGACTGTTACACCCACGGTGTTACCAGGACGTCCACAGCTATCGCCTGAAGGTCTCGTGACCTGGCGCAATACCTGTCCCGTTTTTTGTTCGGGCTGGACGCCATCATGTCCACCTTTGGTCTTTCCCAACGGTTCACAATCATGCGGAAAACTTCCCGATGAAGTTCCCACTCTCCCGGGTGGAGGTCGTGCCTGCTGAGGAAGTCTGCTTCCCAGTCGTCCACTCCCGGAATGAACACTGCTGACAGTGCTATCACATGATTTTCCGCCTAGCGAAAAATCCTTGCAGTTTTGCCACTGCCCTCCTGCTTCTTGTGCCGCCCTTTCTGTTTACGTGGGCGACTGCCGTGATGTTATCCCACTGGATCAATACCGGCTGACCTTGAAGCAGAGGTCTTGCTAAGCTTAGAGCATTATAAATTTGCTCTTAGCTCCAGTATATTTATGTGGAGAGAATTCTCCAGACTTGATCACACTCCCTGGAAATTTTTTCCCTGTGTGACTGCTCCCCAGCCTCTCAGGCTGGCCTCCGTGGTCACCAGCATCCAATCCTGAATGCCGAATCTGCGGCCCTCTAGAAGATGAGCACTCTGTAATCACCACAGGAGAGACACCCTTGTCCTTGGATATAGGGTTATCCGCTGATGCATCTGAAGATGCGATCCGGACCATTTGTCCAGCAGATCCCACTGAAGAGTTCTTGCGTGAAATCTGCCGAATGGAATCGCTTCGTAATAAGCCACCATTTTTACCAGGACTCTTGTGCAATGATGCACTGACACTTTTCCTGGTTTTAGGAGGATCCCGATTAGCTCGGATAACTCCCTGGCTTTCTCCTCTGGGAGAAACACCTTTTTCTGGACTGTGTCCAGAATCATCCCTAGGACCAGCAGACGTGTCGTCGGAACAACTGCGGTTTTGGAATATTTAGAATCCACCCGTGCTGTCGTAGAACTACTTGAGATAGTGCTACTCCGACCTCCAACTGTTCTCTGGACCTTGTTCTTATCAGGAGGTCGTCCATTTTCTTTGAAGACGAATCCTCATTTCGGTCATTACCTTGGTAAGGACCCGGGGTGCCTTGGACAATCCAACGGCATCGTCTGAAACTGATAGTGACAGTTCTGTACCACGAACCTGAGGTACCCTTGGTGAGAAAGGCAAATTTTGGGACATGGAGGTAAGCATCCCTGATGTCCCGGGACACCATATAGTCCCCTTCTTCCCGGTTCGCTATCACTGCTCTGAGTGACTGCATCTGGATTTGAACCTTTGTAAGTGTTCAAATATTTCAGATTTAGAATAGGTCTCACCTAGCCTTCTGGCTTCAGTACCACCATATAGTGTGGAATAATACCCCTTTCCTTGTTGTAGGAGGGGTAATTTTATTATCACCTGCTGGGAATACAGCTTGTGAATTGTTTTCAATACTGCCTCCCTGTCGGAGGGAGACATTGGTACAGCAGACTACAGGAACTTGCGAGGGGGAAACGTCTCGACATTCCAATCTGTACCACTTGGATACTACTTGTAGGATCCAGGGGTCCTGTACGGTCCCAGCGTCATGCTGAGAACTTGGTAGAAGCGGTGGAAGGCTTCTGTTCCTGGGAATGGGCTGCCTGCTGCAGTCTTCTTCCCTTTCCTCTATCCCTGGGCAGATATGACTCTTATAGGGACGAAAGGACTGAGGCTGAAAAGACGGTGTCTTTTTCTGCAGAGATGTGACTTAGGGTAAAAAACGGTGGATTTTCCAGCAGTTGCCGTGGCCACCAGGTCCCATGGACCGACCCCAAATAATTCCTCCCCTTTATACGGCAATACATCTTTGTGCCGTTTGGAATCTGCATCACCTGACCACTGTCGTGTCCATAAACATCTTCTTGCAGATATGGACATCGCATTTACTCTTGATGCCAGAGTGCAAATATCCCTCTGCGCATCTCGCATATATAGAAATGCATCCTTTAAATGCTCTTATAGTCAATAAAATACTGTCCCTGTCAAGGGTATCAATATTTTTAGTCAGGGAATCCGACCAAGCCACCTCAGCTCTGCACATCCAGGCTGAGGCGATCGCTGGTCGCAGTATAACACCAGCATGTGTGTGTATACTTTTTAGGATATTTTCCAGCCTCCTATCAGCTGGCTCCTTAAGTACGGCCCTATCTGTAGATGGTACCGCCACTTGTTCTGATAAGCATGTGAGCGCCTTATCCACCCTAAGGGGTGTTTCCCAACGCGCCCTAACTTCTGGCGGGAAAGGGTATACCGCCAATAATTTTCTATCGGGGGAAACCCACGCATCTCACACACTTCATTTAATTTATCTGATTCAGGAAAAACTACAGGTAGTTTTTTCACATCCCACATAATACCCTTTTTTGTGGTACTTGTAGTATCAGAAATATGTAACACCTCCTTCATTGCCCTTAACGTGTGGCCCTAAAGGAAAATACGTTTGTTTCTTCACCGTCGACACTGAAATCAGTGTCCGTGTCTGGGTCTGTGTCGACCGACTGAGGTAAATGGGCGTTTTACAGCCCCTGACGGTGTTTGAGACGCCTGGACAGGTACTAATTTGTTCGCCGGCCGTCTCATGTCGTCAACCGGCTTGCAGCGTGTTGACATTATCACGTAATTCCATAATTAAGCCATCCATTCCGGTGTCGACTCCCTAGAGAGTGACATCACCATTACAGGCAATTTGCTCCGCCTCCTCACCAACATTTTCCTCATACATGTCGACACACACGTACCGACATACAGCACACACATAGGGAATGCTCTGATAGAGGACAGGACCCACTAGCCCTTTGGGGAGACAGAGGGAGAGTTTGCCAGCACACACCAAAACGCTATAATTATACAGGGACAACCTTTATATAAGTGTTCCTCCCTTATAGCATTTTAATATATATTCATATCGCCAAATCAGTGCCCCCCCTCTCTGTTTTAACCCTGTTTCTGTAGTGCAGTGCAGGGGAGAGCATGGGAGCCTTCCCACCAGCATTTCTGTGAGGGAAAATGGCGCTGTGTGCTGAGGAGAATAGGCCCCGCCCCCTTTTCGGCGGGCTTCTTCTCCGGAGTCTGTGATATCTGGCAGGGGTTAAATACATCCATATAGCCTCAAGGGCTATATGTGATGTATTTTTCGCCATACAGGTATTATACATTGCTGCCCAGGGCGCCCCCCCCCGCGCCCTGCACCCTCCGTGACCGCTGTGTGAAGTGTGCTGACAACAATGGCGCACAGCTGCAGTGCTGTGCGCTACCTGATGAAGACTGAAAGTCTTCTGCCGCCTGGTTCCGGACCTCTTCAATCTTCAGCATCTGCAAGGGGGGTCGGCGGCGCGGCTCCGGGACGAACCCCAGGGCGAGACCTGTGTTCCGACTCCCTCTGGAGCTAATGGTGTCCAGTAGCCTAAGAAGCCAATCCATCCTGCACGCAGGTGAGTTCACTTCTCTCCCCTAAGTCCCTCGATGCAGTGAGCCTGTTGCCAGCAGGACTCACTGAAAATAAAGAACCTAAAAACTTTTTCTAAGCAACTCTTTAAGAGAGCCACCTAGATTGCACCCTGCTCGGACGGGCACAAAAACCTAACTGAGGCTTGGAGGAGGGTCATAGGGGGAGGAGCCAGTACACACCATGTGATCCTAAAAGCTTACTTTTTGTGCCCTGTCTCCTGCGGAGCCGCTAATCCCCATGGTCCTGACGGAGTCCCCAGCATCCACTAGGACGTTAGAGAAATTATATAATGAAGATTCCCACGTCTCTGATTATTTAACACTTGGATTGTGGAGAACTTACCTTTATGAACTGTAGAATTTGGGACTTATGATTAATATTTTCTTCACAATTGTTATTTAAGGACTTAAGGATAGCGCAGCGGAAGGTGTACTTTTGTTTTTTGTTCTAAGAGTTTCTGTGGAGAAAGAGTGACATCTCCTTGTACACCCTTACTGCTGTTATCTGTGGGCGCAGTGTACACTCTCCATTTTTTTTTATAACTTTAACATAGTTTGAACGACCGCCTCAGAATAACCCTTGGCCCTCAGGATGGAAGCCTCAAGAGCATACCATCAAAGCCAGACGGGCCAAATCCTGGTAAACACAAGGGCCCTGAATGAGGAAATCTGGTCGTTGTGGAAGTAGAAGGAGACGATCCCACGAGAGACCCAGGAGATCGGAGAACCAGCGCCGTCTGTGCCACGCTGGAGCAACCAGAAGCAGGTTTCCTCCTTCTTGCTTGAACTTCCGTATTACTCTGGGCAGGAGTGACACCGGAGAGTACACGTACGGTAGCTGAAAGTTCCATGGAATTGCCAGAGCGTCCACGAACGCAGCTTGAGGATCCCTTGTCCTTGCTCCGAAGACCAGAACCCTGTGATTGTGTCAAGACGCCATCAGATCCACATCTGGAAGGCCCCACGTGTTCACGAGAAGTTGAAATACTTCTGGATGGAGGCTCCACTCTCCTGCGTGTACGTCCTGACGACTGAGGTAGTTCGCTTCCCAGTTCAGGACGCCCAGAATGAACACTGCGGATATGGAGCTCCTCCCACTGAAGAATCCGTGACACTTTCCTCATTGCCATGCGGCTTCGAGTGCCGCCTTGATTTATGTACGCTACCGTGGTGGCATTGTCCGACTGTACTTGAACAGGTCTGTTCTGTATTAGATGCTGGGCCACTGTCAACGCGTTGAACACTGCACGCAGTTCCAGAATATGAATCAGGAGCAGAGACTCCTCCTTGGTCCACCGACCCTGAAGAGACTGGCATCAGTTGTCAGAGGGACCTAGTCAGATATCCAGAAGGGACGGCCCCTGCTCAAATGATGGTTCTGAAGCCACCAGCTTAGTGACAGGCGGACCTCCGGAGATAAGGAGATCATGCGAGATCTGATCTAGCGAGGCAGGCCGTCCCACTTGGTCAGAATTAACTGCTGCAGAGGGAGAGAGTGTGGAATTGAGCATACTCCACCATGTCGAAAGCTGACACCACGAGACCAAGCACTTGCATTGCCGAATGTATCTACACTTGCGGACGAGATAGGAAGCATCGAATCCTGTTCTGAAGCTTCAGGACTTTCTCCTGAGACAGGAACAACCATTGGTTGTGAGTGTCCAATAACACTCCCAGATGTAACATGCTCCGAGCAGGAACCAGGGAGGATTTCTTCCAGTTGATCAGTCACCCGTGGGCTTTTATGCACTGGACCGTCAGATCGAGTGGACACAGGAGAAGTTCTGCGGAATTTGCCAGGACCAACAAATCGTCCAAGTACGGTAGGATCCTGACCCCTTGATGGCGGAGTGTAGCCATCGTGACCACCATAACCTTGGCGAAAACTCACGGAGCCATTGTCAAACCAAAAGGGTAACGCCCGAAATTGGCAATGAAGGTTGCCCACCGCAAACCTCAGGTACTGCTGGATGAGATACCGCAATAGGAATATGTAGGTAGGCATCCTGTATGTCCAGGGAGACCATATAGTCCCCAGGCTCCAAGGCAAGAACAATAGAGCGCAACGTCTCCATACAAAACTTGGAGACTCGCACATTCTAGTTCAAGGACTTCAGATTGAGAATGGGCCGCGAGGACCCGTTCGGTTTCGGGACTAGGAACAGCGGTGAATAGTACCCCTTGCCTCTCTGAGCCAGAGGAACCTGTACTACCACTCCTGTGGTCAGGAGGGAATGTACTACTGAGTGCAAAGTGTTTGCTTTTGCCGGATCCAGAGGCACATCTATCAGGCAAAATCGATGAGGGGGGACGATTCTTGAAGGGTATGGCGTAACCTCGAGCGACGACTTCCCTTACCCAGGTATCTGAAGTGGTCTTCAACCATTCCTGGGCAAAACCTAGAAGTCGGCCCCCCACCCTGGGATCCCCCAGAGGGAGGCCCGCCTCGTCATGCGGCCGGCTTGTCAGTTTTGGAAGCTGGCTGACGGGCGGCCCAGGCACGCTTCGGTCTGGGTTTGGCAGGTCTGGAAGCACGAGCTTGCTTAGGGTACGCCTGACCTTTTGCTTTTCCTGGAGAATGAAAGGGCCGAGGGAAAGTACTTTTAGCCTTCTGTGCGGTAGGTGCCGTACTAGGTAGGCAAGCTGTTTTACCAGTAGCCAGATCAGCCACAATCTTATTGAGGTCTTCTCCAAAGAGAATATCTCCCTTGAAAGGAAGCACCTCCAGGGTTTTCTTGGAATCCATATCCACCAACCAGGATCTCAACCAAAGGATAAGTCTGGCCAAGACGGACGTAGTAGCAGCCTTGGCCATGAGCACCCAGTCATCGGAGGCCGCCTCATTAAGGTACAGAGAATCCGTGGTAATATACAAGAGACATTGTCGAGCATGCTCAGATACGTTGGAAGGCAGTTCCGCCTCGAGTTCCTGAGCACACGCCTCAACAGCGTCAGCAGCCCAAGTTGCTGCAATTGTTGGCCTATGCACAGCCCCCATTTTGGTATAAATCACTTTTAAACAGCCCTCCACACGTTGATCCATCGGTTCCTTCAGAGAGGTGACTGTAGTTACTGGCAGAACAGAGGAAACAACCATACGCGCCACATGAGAAACTACAGGCAGAGGAGTTTCCCAATTCTTACATACCTCCACAGAGAGAGGATAGCGAGCCAACAGTCTCTTATTCGGTGTGAATTTTGTCCCCGGATTTTCCCAGGATTCCTGACGTATGTCAACCAGGTGTTCAGAATGAGGTAAGACTTGTTTAACCACCACCTTACGTTTAAACCTATCCGGTTTCTTGGAGACGGCCTCCGGCTCAGGATCATCAGACACCTGAAGAATGAGCCTGATTGCCTCAATCAAATCCAGGACATCCACCAATAACTTCCCTTCCCCATCAGAAACATCAGTGTCAGTGTCTGTGGGGTCAGTATATGTGCCGTCCTCGTCAGAGGACGTGTCTGGAATAGCAGTGGATTGGGAGGAGGTAATGGCCCGTTTAGAAGACAACTTTGTATTAGGCGGGCAAGCGTGACATTTCGATTTAGTCATAGATTGGTTCAAATGCTGTAACAGAGTGTAAACTGTTGCAGTGGCACAGGTGGTCCCACAGGGGGCATCAATTTAGTTACAAGCGTGTTTAACAATGTGGAAAATGTAACCCAAGGTGGGTCTTGTGATGCCCCAGGTGCTACCGACCCACTGGGAGGTAAGTAACACCCTGAACACGAACTCTCAGCTGCCATATTATCCTTCGTTACGTCCGCGGCCTCACTACCACGCAGTGTGTAGACAAACTTCTTGGCTTGACCATTTGCCCCTGGAAATTTTCCCCCTGTGTGACTGCACCCCAGCCTCAGAGACTCGCATCCGTTGTCACCAGGATCGAATCCTGGATCCCGAATCTGCGTCCCTCTAGGAGGTGAGAGCTGTGCAGCCACCACAGGAGTGAGATTCTGGTTTTGGAAGACAGGATTATCTGTCGGTGCATGTGCAGATGGGATCCGGACCATTTGTCCAACAGGTCCCACTGAAACACTCTGGTATGGAATCTGCCAAACTGAATGGCCTCGTAGGCCGTCTGTAATTCCGTGTCCAGAATCATACCCAAGAACGACAGTCTTGTCGTCGGAACAAACTGTGATTTTGGCAAGTTTAGGAGCCAACCATGTTGCTGCAGAATTGTCAGAGAGAGCGTCATGCTCTGCAGTAATTGTTCCTTGGACCTCGCATTTATCAGAAGATCGTCCAAGTACGGGATAATTATGACTCCTTGCTTGCGCAGGAGAACCATCATTTCCGCCATAACTTTGGTGAAAACCCTCGGAGCCGTGGACAGACCAAACGGCAACGTCTGAAATTGGTAATGACAATCCTGAACGGCAATCCTCAGGTAAGCCTGATGTGGAGGATATATGGGGACGTGTAAGTAGGCATCCTTTTTGTCGACCGACACCATAAAATCCCCTTCCTCCAGACTGGAGACCGCTGCTCGGAGGGACTCAATCTTGAATTTGAAGTTCTTTTAGATAGAAATTGAGCGATTTTAAGTTCAGAATAGGTGTGACCGAGCCGTCCGGCTTCGGGACCACGAACAGGCTCGAATAAATGCCTTCTCCCTGTTGTGACGGGGGCACCGTGACAATGACTTGATTTTTACATAGTTTTTGTGTAGCACCGCATACCACCTCCCTGTCCGGAAGAGAAACTGGTAAGGCTGATTTGAAAAACAGTCGAGGGGGCATGTCTTGATATTCTAGCTTGTACCTTGGGATACTATTTCTAATACCCATGGGTCTAGGGTCGAACGAACCCAGAAATGATTGAAGAGTCGGAGACGTGCCCCCACTGGTGTGGTCATGCGGTGGATTTGGTAGAAGCCGGAGAGGACTTCTGCTCTTGGGAACCTGCCACAGATGGTGACCTTTTTCCCTTTTCTCTTCCTCTAGAAGCAAGGAAGGCAGGCTCTCGTCCTTTTTTTCTTGTATTTATTGGGCCGAAAGGACTGCATCTGATAGTGGTGCGTTTTCTTTTGTTGTGCAGGAACATAAGGAAAAAAAGGATGACTTACCCGTGGTAGCCGTAGATACCAGGTCAGCGAGGCAGTCACCAAACAAGACACCACCTTTCTACGGCAGAAACTCCATAGCCTTCTTAGAGTCAGTATCAGCATTCCACTGATGAATCCACAATGCTCTCCTAGCATCCCAAAAGGCCAATGTCCAACGCAGCTTCCCTGATATGACCCAGAGTCAAAAGAATGTTATCCCTATCCAGGGTATCAAACTCAGATGACAAGTTATCTGCCCACTTTTCACTAGCGCTACTCACCCACGCTGAAGCAACGGCAGGTCTGAGTAGCGAACCCATAGTGACAAATGGATTTCAATGTATTTTCCTGCTTACGATCCGCAGGTTCTTTTAGGGCTGCAGTGTCAGGAGACGGAAGCGCCACCTTTTTTGGACAGCCGTGACAGAGCTTTGTCCACAGTGGGGGGTGAATTCCCCGTTTCCCTATCCCCAGAGGGGAATGGATATGCCACCGGAATTCTCTTGGGAATCTGAAACTTCTTGTCAGGATTTTCCCAAACCTTTTCAAAAAGAGCGTTCAGTTCATAAGAGGGAGGAAACGTTACTTCAGGTTTCTTCCCTTTAAACATACAGACCCTTGTATCAGGAACAGCAGGGTCCTCTGTGATATGTAACACGTCTTTTATTGCCACAATCATGTACTGAATGCTTTTAGCCAGTTTTGGATTTAATCTGGCATCACTATAGTCGACACTGGAGTCGGAGTCCGTGTCGGAATCTGTATCTGCTATCTGGATAACAGAACGCTTTTGTGACAACACATCCTCCACGGATTTCTTCCATGCCTGGGTCTGAGACTCAGACTTATCCAATCTCTTATTTAATAGAGCCACATTCGCATTCAAAGCACTCAACACATTTACCCAATCAGGCGTCGGCAGTGCCGACAGGGTCACTCCCACAGTCGCTTCTTTCCCTAATCCAGTCTCCTCCGGGGAAGAGCACTCAGCCTCAGACATGCCGGCACACGTGTACCGACACCACAAACACACTGGGCATATAGGGGACAGACCCACAGTAAAGCCTGTCAGAGAAACACAGAGGGAGTTTGCCAGCTCACAATCCAGCGCCTATCCCGGTACTGAAACGTTTTATGCAATGCCTCAGACCTGTTAGCGCTTTGATTATTAAAACAGCACCAAATTAATTGTGCCCCCCCACCCCCGTTTCGCACCCTGTTACTTGGACAGCAGTGTAGGAGGACAGGACCAGCATCTCTGCAGCTCTGTGAGAGAAAGTGGCGCTGATGAGAGCTGTGAGGGCTAAGCCACGCCCCCTTAATGGCGTGCTTCAGCCCCGCTATTTTTCAAATATTTATACCGGCAGGGGTTCAGATTCAGTGCCCCGGCACTATATCCCACTTTTGCCAGTTACTTAAATGAGGATTTATGCTGCCGAGGTGGGCGGGGTCGACGCCCCCCCCCCACCCTGTAGTGCCGCTGTGTGTGTGGGAGCATGGCGCACAGAATCTAACTGGAGTCTGGAGGAGGGGCATAGAGGGAGGAGCCAGTTCACACCCCTTTTTAAGTCTTAAAGTGCCCATGTCTCCTGCAGATCCCGTCTATACCCCATGGTCTTGAAGTGTCCCCAGCATCCACTAGGACGCAAGGAAAAAATGGCAATTTCCTGGTCAATAGCTTTACATTTCTCTTCTCTTAAGTGTTGCTGAGAATAAGATGAAGGAAAAATTCAGTATTTCCTACTTCAGCTAATGAATACAAAGCTACACATAAAATTCCCAAGTAATCAGCTAAATATATATCATGTCACACAAACATGAGCTTTGCTAATTCCAGAAGGATCTGCTAGAGAATTGAGAAACAAGCTTACTAAATTTGTGTATGGTCTAGCCACTGTTTTATGCTATAAACATTAAATTAATTCTAGCGCAGGAGTAATGAAACCCACCTCCTCCCTCGCAGCTTTCGCGGATGACCAGACACAGCCTCTCCTCCAGCGAAGTGTTAATTTTGACGGGGATTTCAATTTAGTTTTAGTCGCTTAATTAAAATTGTATTCGTTTATAGTCACATTTTAGTTTTCTTCTTTTGCTTCGTTTTAATCAAGTTTTAGTCAGTGGATCTCCGTTTTCATTTTAGTCTAATCTGAGTCAATGTTTTAGTCATAACCTTTGCAAACAGTTTAATGATGTTGTAAAGTATGCTTAAGAACATTTCTCTAAAATTCCCTTATGACGTTTGCATAACTTTAACTATGTCATAAGTAATCTATGCTCAGTAGGCTGTACATACAGAGTTTGACTTACCTTAGTGCTCCCATATACTGTATCATTAGTAATTTAGGCTCCGTAAGCAGAGTATGTGTTACATACGGAGTTCGACTTACCATAGTTCTCTCATATATCATATACAAATTAATGCCTTAAGTTTGTTAGAACAAATAAGTGCAATACACAGTCCTATTTCCTACACAAGGACTTATTTATTTTATGCAAATATATAGAACATAATTTAATTTAAAACCCTACTTCCAGTGTTAATTCCAGTCATCAAGGATTTTTAAATTTAGTTTTAGTCACTTTTTTTTTTTGCTTCATTTTAGTTAAGATTTAGTAATTGGATCTCAGGTTTATTTTTAGTCTAATTTTAGTCCTGAAATAAACTGTAGTCGACGAATACTATTAGTCAAAATTTTCATTGACAAGATTAACACTGCTCCAGCGACCCTCCTCCTCACTGCCACAGGAGAAAGTCCGGAGTAAAGTACTCTTGAACTGCAAAGTCATGCACAGCTCCTGCCACCAATCAGGGACTGAGGGGGGGTGGACAGGGTAGGCTGTAAGGCATGAAGCTATTAACATCCTCTGCGCTTTCCCTGCTACTATCTCGTAGCTGTCCTGCCAGCACTGAACCGAAGCCTCATGGATTCATCTAACGCGCAGCTATCTACCCCGACACGGCACACCACAGCAATGACTGGTACTGAGTGGGACATCAGCTGGCTCCAACCTAAACAGATCACACACAAAGCAGAGGCATGTAATTCATAAGAGGTAAATCTTCGCTATCTAATCGATAACTATCATAAATACACATTCCTTCAATCTTCAGCTTTTATATTAGAGCCACCTTCCTACTGGTTAATGGTACACATACTAACCATAATAGTGATTTCATTGGTGCAGGAAAGAAATGGGATGCAATGCAAAAACAAATGTCATGAGTGAAAAAACATCCAGATTTTCTTCAATGACAAGTAGAGGAGAGGACATGGCATGGCTGGCAAGAACAGTTGAGAGTGCAAGAGCAACAGGGTGCAAGAGAAAGACATAGCAAGAGCGAGAAAGCACAATGGCACATTTTGTCATTAGAAGATGTTTCCTATCCATTTTATGAAATTTGTCAATACATTTTAATTTCATTGATGTAATATCCAAGTTTCTAAAGCATTAAACCATTGTCACCAACTTCATATAGCACTCCTCAGGATCACCGACAATCCTCTTAATCCATATTAAATTGTAGCAAGGGGTAATTAACATTCACTTATGGAATGCCAGCATATTCTTTTACACTTTACAATTTTCTCACGAGATCAGGAGGATGGTAACTAGAGGAGTGTGTTTCTGTCTGTTTGCATTGTGTATAGGAGTTGCAGATAGCTCATTACCAACTATATTACCACGAAATTTAGGTAATTTACATTGGCAAACATAGCTTAATGAAGCTATGTACCACAAATTAATTTTCTTCATTGTACTCCATAGTTTTTTCTCTAAAACAAACAAACATCCTTCATTCTCCTGCTTCTCACCTCTCTATACACATTGCTGCCTCAATTATTCACTCCCCTCTTGTTAACACTCATGGAGATTTTTACATATCTTTCTACTTTGACAAGAACATCCACAACCAGACACCATTAAAAAAAAAAAAAAAAAAAAACTTTCACAAACCTCCAACTTTTTCTCTCTCTCCTGCTGCTTTTAGCTGGTGACATTTCCCCAAATCCAGGACCCAATCACTTGCAGGGCCGTCTTTTCGTATGGGCTCAAGCCCAAGGGCCCCAGGAGTATAAGGGCCCTAGGCTGATAGCTGAGGATCCCCTCTTTCCAAGGGTACCAGATTTTTTAAAATCGGACCTGGGGAACTGGAGATATCCGACTTGAAAGCAGTGGTCCCCATCCAAGCCTGTCAATTGCTCTTCCCAGCCAGATATCTCAGGTTCTGTCTAACGTAGAATTTTTCTGAGGGTATACTCCAAAAGCTGTGACTCTTCACTTTTGGTGGATACTGGCAGCTTGTCTCTACTATGCCCAGAACCAGAGATATCAGCCTTCAAGCAGCTGGTCCCTGCTCCAGCTCCCCACACCTAATATGCAGTTTTACATATTCGTTGGTGAATTGCTCTGGCTCCTGAGCTCTGATCCCTAAGTCCCCAGAACCTCCTGAAAGGTGGGACTCTCTAGTTCCTTATACCATTGAAAACTAAGAAATTTATTTTCAGGAACTTGAGATATCTGCAGTCAAGCAAGCTGCACTCCCACCAGAAAATGATAAATATTAAGCCCACTCCACTATACACCCCTCACCTGCATATTGAACACCCCCTACCACCCTGGAAGTCATGTACCAGGGCTTCTTCATTCAGCCCAACGCCCCCCTCTACAGTTTAGCCCAATCTGTGCAGTAAAGGAGTAATTAGCAGAAATTACTGCTCCAGGTCCTACATGCTGAGCGGAAGATAGAACACCCTCTACCGCCCGCGGGACATCAAACCTGCCGCTGATAGCACCCCCCACCCCTACCGCTGGAGGATGGGTAGGGGCCCCAGTGCATTGCTGTGCCCAGGGGCCTACACTGCTGTTAAGACGGCCCTGATCACTTGCCTCACTCACACCCACCTGATTCGCAGCAATATAGACATCCAGCCACCTCAAACATCACGTCTTCCTGCACCCTCCAAATCACTCAAATGTGCCTTATGGAATGCATGCGCCGTTTGTATCAAATTAACATCCTTACATCACCTTTTCATATCTAACAACTTCAATCTGCTTGCTATAACAGAAACATGGCTTACGCAATCAGACACAGCCTCCCCTGCAGCACTGTCACATGGTGGTCTCCACTTCACACACACCTCCAGGCCTGGTAACAGTAAAGGAAGTGCAGTTGGATTATTACTTTCACAATCTTTCACATACACAGTAATACCACAAGTACCATCACTCACATTCACATAATTTGAAGTACATTCCATCCGGATTTACAATCCTTTCTCTCTGTGTTGCAGCTATCGCACACCTGGGCAACCCAAACAATTTCTGGAAGATTTTTCTGCCTGGCTCCCTCACTTTCTATCCTCTGACATCTCCACCATCATCATGGGTGATTTCAATATTGCTACTGATAGTTCAAAATCTGCTGCTCATGCCTCCAAACTACTCTCTTGGCCTCTCCCAATGGACTGACTCCTCTGCTCATCAGGAAGGCCACTGCCTTGATCTAGTATTCACCAGACTATGCTCACTTTCTGACTTCACTAACATGCTTTCCCTCTCTCAGATCACAACCTTATCACCTGCATGCTCTCCACCATTGCTTCAAACTCAGTCATTGAAGTCGTCTAATCCTTCTCAAACCCGCAGAAATATTAACACAATTAATTTTCAAGAACTGTCCACCTTTCTGCATTTACTTCTCCTGAGACTGCTGTATCACACCTGAACCAGGCTCTAGAAATAGCCCTTGACTAAGTGGCTGCAGCTACCCATCACACTCCACGTAGGTCAAGATGCCAACCGTGGCATTCTAAATTAACAAGACACCTACAAAAACTCTCACGCAAAGCTGAACGTCAGTGGCGTAAATATCGTATTCCTAGCGTCTTTCTCAAATATAATACTATCTACAATTCTTATCATAATGCCCTGGACTCTGCCAAACAAACATATTTCCAAACTCTCATCTCTGCTCAAGCCTCTAACCCCAAACGACTTTTTAATACATTTAAATCACTTCTGTACCCTCCCTCACCCAACCCACCGGCACTATCAAGGCGCAAAATCTTGCTTCCTACTTCAAGGACAAGATTAGTGAGATCTGAGATGAAATGGTATTCTCTTCCTCAGGCAGTGACCTGCTCAATTCTCTACCTGAACCCTCTAACACTCTTTCCTCATTTGATCCCACAAGTGTAGATGAAGTGTCAACACTCTTCTCAGCCTGCTGCTCTACTACCTCTCCTATTGAGCCTATGGGGGTCATTTCGAGTTGATCGCTCGCTAGCTAGTTTTAGCAGCCGTGCAAAATGCTATGCCACCGCCCACTGGGAAGTGTATTTTAGCTTAGCAGAAGTGCGAACGCATGTGCAGCCGAGCTCTACAAAAAAAGTTTGTGCAGTTTCATAATAGCTCTGAACCTAAATTCTATTTTTTTTTTTTTTAAACATAATAAAAAGGATTATACACTTCAAAAATATATGCATAAAACAATGGATCACACCACCAGCCAGTAATATTTCCACAGTAAAAAAAAAATTACAAACCATAAGCTATACACCATAAATCTAAAGCCAGGAGTGCAACAAAAGGAAAAGCTCTATTTCAGCATATTCTGCTACTTTGTAGCTTTTTAGAATGTGTATCAGTAACGTTGCTTTTTGATCTCTATTAGTTTCATATGAGCTATTTCTAAATGTTACACTCGCTGCTCTATGAGAATCTGAAAGCTTAATTAAAATACAATAATCAAGATAACTTAAGGAGCCACAGAAAAAAAGTCAATTATTGCAGATGTTAAATAAACATTCCTTATAGAGACGGTGTCCAAAGAGTTGTAGTGTTGTGGATAATTAAAGTTTGTATTTAAGTTCAATATCCACACATTCGTTCAGTGTATTGAACCAACACATTGATTAATCTGGCCAGACTTAATTGTAGTTAATATACTGCCCCTTGTAGGGCTTAAAGCTGTGAAGCAAAAAAGATCCTCCCCGGCTTCTGGTGCCGTTACCTTATATATGCAGTCTTTTCTTGGGGACTTTTTAAAAGAATACCCTCCACACAATCAAATAGCATGCACTTGTCCTCCCCGGCTGCTTGGTGCTAATAACCTTACGTGGCAGACTTCTCTGGGTAACTGTCAGTGAACGGTCCAAGTGTGGATTGCTTCAGGGTGCAGTAAAGATTTGTCCTGATCGAGTGGAGTGAAATAAATGAATGCAGCTTGACGCGTTTCCCCGCCTCCTTCCGGTCTCAGCGGCTTCTTCAGAAGTGGTCTCCTATCCCTCCTCACTGCTATTTAAACACTGCGGCATAAAAGCCGTGCATGCGCTATCCTTGTGTTTCAAACCTCCTTATGGGTACGGAGCGCAATCATCACGGCTTTAATTGCCGCACCTCTATGTTCATAATACGTTGTGTTATTCATCGTGGAGCACATCTCATTTGCTCCACATATTAGCAGCCACAATAGTTAACTTTTATAATATACAATCTATACATAAATCTCACTATTATATCAGGGCAAGAGAGTATTTAAAACGTTTTATACAGAATACATATATTTCTTCTAAAAAGTTTTTGTGTACACATATATTATCCAAATATAGATATAACACAAAGGTATATTAAAATTCATATGTCATCGCTGAAATGGATCTTTCATACAGAACAAAAAACAAAGATAACAGAAATATTAAATATATATATTTCTTATATTCCCTGTTAATTAATACATCCTTTAATTTTTTTAAATAATAATAATAATAATATGTATAAGCGTGTGTAAAGATATAAACACGCAAATCTATGTAAGATATAAACAAATAATAGGATTTTAGTACCTACCGGTAAATCCTTTTCTCGTAGTACTTAGAGGATGCCGAGGTCCACATTAGTACCATGGGGTATAGACGGGTCCACCAGGAGTCATTGGCACTTTAAGAGTTTGAGAGTGTGGGCTGGCTTCTCCCTCTATGCCCCTCCCACCAGACTCAGTCTGGAAACCGTGCCCGAGGAGACAACATACTTCGAGAGTAGGACTTAACACAATTAGTGGTGAGATTCATACCAGCTCACACATACAAGGCATGTCAAGACACCTTGCTTGAACTACTCAGCAACAGCTGAAACATTACTTACCAAGTAACAATGCAGTACTCAACTAAAACGAAGTTGTACTGAACCAAATAACAATAGCAGGAAAACTAAGCGCTGGGCGGGCGTCCAGCATCCTCTACGGACTATGAGAAAAGGATTTACCAATAGGTACCAAAATCCTATTTTCTCTTACGTACTAGAGGATGCTGGGGTCCACATTAGTACCATGGGAATGTACCAAAGCTCCCAGAACAGGAGGGAGAGCGCAGAGGCTTCTGCAGAACTTGTAGAACTTAGCAAACGTGTTCGACCCAGACCAAGTTGCAGCTCGGCAAAGTTGCACTGCCGAGACACCCCGGGCAGCCGCCCAGGAAGACCCCAACTTACGAGTAGAGTGGGCCTTAACAGATTTTGTACACGGCAGCCCTGCCGTTGAATAAGCGTGCTGGTTAGTGAACCTAATCCAGCGAGAAATAGTCTGCTTAGAAGCAGGACACCCAATTTTCTTGGGATCATATAGGACAAACAGAGTCCGACTTTCTGTGAAGAGAAGTTCTCTTCACAGAAATCTTCAGAGCCCTCACGACATCCAAGGACTTTGAAGTAATTGAGGAGTCCGTAGCCACTGGTACCACAATAGGTTTGTTGATATGAAATGCCGACACAACCTTTGGAAGAAACTGCTGACGAGACCGGAGCTCAGCTCAATCTTAATGGAAGATCAAGTAAGGGCTGTTGCATGATAAAGCCCCTAGCTGGGAGACATGTCTAGCAGAAGCTATGGCCAACAAAAAAAGAAATTTGAGCTCCACCTCCTGTAGAGTCTCAAACCAATGCGACTGGAGGAACTGCAACACCACGTTAAGGTCCCACGGCGCTGTAGGCGGTACAAAGGGAGGTTGGATATGCAGAACTCCCTTCAAAAAGGTCTGAACCTCAGGGAGGGCAGCCAATTGCTTCTTAAAGAAAATGGATAAGGCTGAAATCTGGACCTTCACAGAACCCAACCTCAGACCCATATCCACTCCTGCTTGCAGGAAGGAGGAGGAAACGTCCCAGTTGAAATTCCACCGCAGGAAACTTCTTGGACTCACACCAAGAAACATATTTCTTCCAAATACGATGGTAATTTACCCCTTTCCTAGCCTGTATGAGGGTAGGAATAACTTTCTTCGGAATACCCTCCTGAGCAAGAATCAGGCTCTCAACTTCCATACCGTCAAACGTAGCCGCGGTAAGTCTTGATAGGCGAATTGCCCCTGCTGCAGCAGGTCCTCCCGAAGAGGAAGAGGCCTCGGCTCTTCTTGCAGTAGATTCAGAAGGTCCGCGTACCAAGCCCTTCTTGGCCAATCTGGAGCAATGAGGTTCGCTTGAACACTTGTTCTCCTTATGAGTTTTAGGATTCTTGGGATGAGTGGGAGTGGTGGAAACACGTACACTGACTGGAACACCCATGGAGACACCAGGGCGTCCACTGCCACGGGTCCCTCGACCTGGAACAATAACGCAGAAGCTTCTTGTTGAGACGAGAGGCCATCGTGTCTATTTGGGGCAATCCCCAAAGATCTGTTATTTCCTTGAAAACCTCCGGACGGAGTCCCCACTCCCTTGGATGGAGATCGTGTCTGCTGAGGAAGTCTGCTTCCCAGTTGTCTACTCCCGGAATGAAGATGGCTGACAGCGCCAACACGTGTTTTTCTGTCCAGAGGAGTATTCTTGTTACCTCTGACATTGCCGCTCTGCTCTTCTTTCCGCCCTGTAGGGGTTTATGTATGCCACTGTTGTTACGTTGTCCGACTGCACTTGGATGGCCCGATTTCTCACAAGAGGGGCCGCCTGAAGAAGACCATTGTAGACGGCTCTTAGTTCCAGAATGTTGATGGGCAGGCCGGCTTCCAGGCTTGACCACCATCCTTGGAAGGTTACTCCTTGAGTGACTTACCCGCTGTAGCGGTGGATATCCACGCGTCTAGAGCTTCCCCAAAGAGATCCTGACCTGCATAGGGTAGCGACTCAACACTTTTTCTGGATTCCGCGTTGGCCGACCACTGGTGGAGCCACAGTCCCCGATGAGCTGAAACAGACATAGAAGAAATTCCCGCAGCCATGGAACCCAGGTCTTTCATGGATTCTACCATAATACATGCAGAATCATGAAGGTTGCGTAAATACAATTCAACGTCATCCCTATCCATTGTATCCCAATCCTCAATTAAGGCAGCCGACCACTTCACTATTGCCTTTGCAATCCATGCACTAGCAATAGTGGGACGTAATATGGCCGCTGAAGCAGTGTACATTGATTTAAGTGTGTTATCAATTTATCCATCTGCTGGCTCCTTTGAGGCAGTAGATCCCGGTACAGGTAAAACCACCCTTTTTGAGAGTCTGGATACAGATGGGTCAACAATTTTTTCCTATCCTCCTCAGGGAATGAAAGAGCCACCAGAATGCTCTTAGGGATCTGAAACGTCTTTTCAGGGATTACCCATGCTTTTTCAAATATAGCATTCAGCTCGTTTGACGCAGGGAAGGTTAGCAAGGCTTTTTTATTTTCAGTGAAAAAAGCCTCCTCAACCTGCTCAGGTGTGGTATCATTTACATTTAACACATCCCTGATAGTCTCCATCAATAATTGCACCCCCCTTGCAAGAGATGTTGACCCCCGCAACACATCCCCACCACCATCTGTAGTGTCAGAATCTGTATCCGTATCATCTTGTGTGACATGCACAAGCGCACGTTTGTGGGGGTATATAGCGGGGTGTCCTGAGGTACCAGACACAGGCCATACTGCCATAGAGCTCTGTAATACCTGGGTAGCAGATTCATTACTAGCAACCCTGTCAGGTATCTGTGCTAAACCTGATTACATGGAATGGGATCATCCTGGGAGGATAAATACTCTGCAGCATATGACACAGTGACCCTGGACATAGCTAAAGGTGACCACCAAACACTACACACACACACACACACACACACACACAGGTGGGGGTAGACACGGTAGACACAGTCCCCCCTCCCCCCCCCCCCCCCCAAGAATGGCAAGAGAGACAGAGATTGGATCCAACCCACACACAGTGCTTTGTAACAAGGAGAAAACCCCCCTCTCAGCGCTGACTGTGCTCCTTAATAGGACACACAGTCTAATTACAGCCTCCCCTCCCTTCTACAACCCCCTGGTACCGTGTACAGTAAGCTGGAGTTGCTGTGGATGGACCTCAATCTTCCTCAGTGCTTGCATGCAGGAAAATGGCGCTCGAACGCTGCTGGGTCCGCTCAGAGAAGATTCGCCCCCATAATGGCGCGGTCTTCCCGCTCTTCAGGTAATTATACTGGCCTGAGGGAAAGTTGCTGGCTGAGATCCCTGGACCCCGATAGGCTTGCTGACCAGTGTAGGGGGGTCGGCGCTGGTACCATCCCGGGAGTGCGGTTAATACCGAGCTCCCAACCCCATTGCCGCCATCTTCACACCAGCCCCCCGGGGGGGTGGGGACGGTGACTAACTCACCAGTTTCTTCAGCTCTGTAAGGGGTCGGCGGCATGCTGCTGGGGCGAGCGGTTCCCCTGTGGCGGAGACTGTTCAGACGCCTCTGGAGCTCAGTGTCCAGTCAGCGGCACAGATCCCGCAGGGCGGACACTGCTCCCCACTTAGTCCCACGCTGCAGGCAGGCTGTTGCCAACAGCCTCCTGTAAAATAAAAAACACAAAAACAAAACTTTACCAGAAAAGCTCAGGAGAGCTCCCCTAGCTGTGACCGGCTCCTCCGAGCACATTTTCTAAACTGAGTCTGGTGGGAGGGGCATAGAGGGAGGAGCCAGCCCACACTCTCAAACTCTTAAAGTGCCAATGGCTCCTGGTGGACCCGTCTATACCCCATGGTACTAATGTGGACCCCAGCATCCTCTAGGACGTAAGATAAATTTAATTAATAACTCAGCACAAATATATATATATATATATATATATATATATATATATATATATATATATATATATATATATGTCTCTCAGTTAACTCCGTATCATATAATTATTCCTATGTCATCATCATTTTCTAGGCGGACATAGTAAAGTCTGACCATGAAGTCAATTTTTAAAGGAATATTACCTCTTTTTTATGCAATGAGTTTAATTATCTAAAGGTAACACTTTTTAGTTCCATTCTACATAAATGTTGATTAAACCTAAGGAAGACACACTTCTTTAAAGCCCCGGTGTCTCTTTCTTCTTTAGGTTGATCATAATATTCTGTATGCAGAATTATACAGTGTATAGGTGCTCCAATACAAAAATATATTTCTGGTAGGTACCTATTGATTTACTTCTCTAAACTATTCTTATTCTTTAAAAAGAAAACCGTCAAATGGTATTTTCTTCCCCCCCCCCCCCCCCAAACAAGTTACCCCTGATGAAGTCAAACTGACGAAACGCGTTGGGTTTATCAGTCATTAGTCAGTATTCCAGTTAGGAAAATTACTCCCTTCTCCAAGCGCACACCTTGCTAAGGTGAGGGATTGTTTACATCTACCTACTGGATTCTGCTGTCAGAGTTATCAAAATCCATGTATAACCTGTTGTAAAAAAATTCTCATGTCAAAGACTTTTATGAATTCTTTTTGTATTAAATATTTTATTCTAATTGGCCTTGGGCCATTTGTTTGGGTGACTTTCTGGTGAGGGGTTATCCACTGCAGGAACCCAAGAAATCCAATTATCCATAGTATAAGATACACCTACTTGGAAGGACTTCCGCTATATCTATACATCAAACAGAGCGCGCTCAGGATTTGTGTTTTCTATATATATATTATATATATATATATATATATATATATATATATATATATATATATATATATATATATATATATATAAATATATATATATATATAAATATATATATATATATATAAATATATATATATATATAAATATATATATATATATATAAATATATATATATATATATATATATATATATATATATATATATATATATATAAAATATATATCAATAGCTTATGGTTTAATGGTAATAAAAATATATAAATTGATAAATTAACAAAAATATATAAGAGGACCTAAACTTAATTCCTTCTAAACGTAAGAGGAGATCATAGTAGACTACCCATATCTACTACCCAATATCAGAGAGAATTGAGAACTATGTAGGATTTGGCCCTTGCTGGGGGTGTGATATCCAGATAAACATTTTCATTTTTATTTAATAAACATCCAGTCACCATTACATTTTATTATTTGCTTAAAATTCACAAAACACTTTCAACCACCTGGGCATCCCATAATTTCAGGTGTAGGGTCCCTCACTAATAAATTTGTTTACTTTTGTTGATTTTTATTTGCAAAATTATGTGGAGAGACTGTAGTCCTATATTAAGGACACTAAACAATTTTTGAATAAGATCAATACAATCAAGTGGAAGCAAAATTATTATTTGCTGACAGTTGACATTGAATCACTTTACTCCAACATACCTAATGATCTTGGAGACAAAGTGATAGAGGACCATCTTTAAATGAAAAATGACGTCAGCCTCTCCATGTAAATGTATCACTCACTCAATCAATTAAGTTTATTCTGCAGTATAATTATTTCACGTTTGATTCACGTTTTTATTTACAGACACGGGGGACTGCGATGGGGACCAGGTTCGTCCCGAGTTATGCACATCTATACATGGGCGCCTTTGAGGACAAACATGTGTGGAATGCACGCTACGGGGCGAAACTGGTCCTCTGTCAGATTTATTGATGACCTATTTATTATTTGGGATGGGGATCTTGAGTCATGCCCTTATTTTGAGTAAAAATGCCAACACATATGGATTGAAATTCACTGCCACATTTAGTTTATCACAAATTAATTTTTTGGATATCACACTCTCAGTAAGTGATAACCAACTAATAACGGAAACATACAGAAAATCAGTAGATCGCAATAAGTATCTCAGTTATGACAGCTCACATATAAATTGATTGAAAAATAATATACCGAAGGGACAATTGATTCGCATGAAACAAAACTGTACCCTAGAAGCTACATATCAAGAACAAGCAAAGGGTCTTATGAATGTATTTTTGGAACAAGGATATCCTGAGGGAGTCGTAAAGAAAGGGTTGTACTAAAAGGATGATCACAGAAAGGGATGATCGGGCTGATTTCCTGTAGTTCCTATTCACACCTCTAGATGTCACTATATTTATTTTACTTCAACCGAGAATTTACAAACTACAGCAAGCACATAAAGCTTTTAAATGATATATTCATAGTTAAAAAAAGTTACAGCATTTATATTGTATCTGCATCGGTTTATATCAACAAAGCCATATAATTAAATAAGGAAACCAGCATCCTAATATCAATATTGAGTCCTGGCACCCTCCACCATTTTCTATGTTTCCAGTGGGATGATGGCTATATCTTTTTTAATTACGTGGGATGATCACGTTTTTAGTGCAGATATACATACATGGGACAGTTGTCTATGCGTTTCCAGTAGGATGATGGCTATATCTTTTTTAATTACGTGGGATGATCACGTTTTTAGTGCAGATATACATACATGGGACAGTTTTCTATGCGTTTCCAGTGGGATAATAGCCATATCTTTTTGATTTACGTGGGATGATCACGTTTTTAGCGCAGATATACTTACCTGGGACAGTTTTCTATGCTTTTCCAGTAGAAAGATGGCTATATTTGTTTTATTTACGTGGGATGATCACGTTTTTAGTGCAAATATACTTACCTGGGACTGTTTTCTATGCATTTCCAGTAGAAAGATGGCTATATCTTTTTTATTTACATGGGATGATCACATTATAAGCGCAGGTATACATACCTGGGGCTGTTTTCTATGTGTTTCCAGTTGAAAGATAGCTATATCTTTTATATTTACATGGGATGATCACGTTTTTAGCGCAGATATACATACTTGGGACTGTTCTCTATGCGTTAAATAAATAAAAACTAAAAAAGACATAGCCATCTTCCCAATGGAGACGCATAGAAAACAGTCCCAGGTATGTATATCTGCGCTAAAAACATGATCATCCCACGTAAATCAAAAAGATATAGCCATTATCCCACTGGAAACGTATAGAAAACAGTCCCAAGTATGTATGCCTGCGCTAAAAACTTGATCATCCCACGTAAATAAAAAAGACAGACATCATCCTACTGGATATACATAGAAAACAGTCCCAGGTATACATATCTGTGCTTATAATGTGATCATCCCATGTAAATCTAAAAGATTATAGCCATCATCCCACTGGAAATGCATAGAAAATAGTCCCAGGTAAGTATAGCCGCCCTAAAAACGCGATCATCCCACGTAAATCAAAAAGATATAGACATCATCCCACTGGAAACGCATAGAAAACTGTCCCAGGTATACGGAAATGTGATTAAAACGCGGCCTTCCAATGTTAATTTTAATCGATTTTTATACAGTTTATAAAAAAGAAATCAGGTGTACTTTTACACCTTATGCAATGGTATGTGTACATATATTATATAATAAATATGGGATAATGTACTTTTTACTGCAAATGATAAAGATATTTTATAAGTCATTTTTGGGGTCTGACTTGCATATAATTTGATGTTATGTCTTTATTTTTTTTGTAAATCTTTAAATTAAGTTAAAAATTCTGACATCTAGTGTCTTGGAGGTGAATTGCATGTAATCATCCCGATCATCCTTTTAGTACATCCCGTAAAGAAAGCATATAATGAGGCGAATGAAATAGAAAGACAGTCTTTGTTACACATGAGAGAATCAAAACAGAACACAAATAAAGAAAGATAACAGCTCTGTTAGTTTTGTGACAATATAATGGGTTTGCTAAAGAAATAATCTGAAATTAACATTGGTTCAGAGCCATTTTGGAAGACTAAAGGAACCTGTGGGTGATACCAATTCAAATTGGTTACCAAATAAACCACAAGGATACCATAGATGTGGTAACACTTTGTGTCTGATGTGTAAAAATATACCTAGGAAAACAACGGAATTTGTTTCCTCTGTTTCAGGAGAAAAATTTCAGATAAAAGACTAAATTGTCAGTCCTCCTACGTGATTTATATGCTGAGCTGAAAATGTGGAAAACAATATATAGTTCGAACAACACATACCTTTCACATTAGATACATGGAACATAGAAGAAACATTTTGAGTGGAAACAAGCTCCATCCCCTCTCAAACCATATTGCTATGTTTCAGAACCAAGATATGAATGGAGTATTAGCTGTAACCATCGAACAAGTTAAAATAACCAACAAAGTGAGGAGGGGGGGGATCACTATGGAAGGCTGTGCAGACGGGAAGCCTTCTGGATCTATAGAATTAACTCACTGTCTCCCAATGGACTCAATATTATTGAGTTGAATAACATCTGAAGTCCACTATACACTATTTTTATATACATTATTTTTAACTGTATATTCGGGTGTTCCATGAGAGACACGACCAGAGGTCCCTCTGGAGTATTCCTTACATGGGACACAGAATAAACTATATAGTAATTGATCTTTAAATAATATATATATATATTTTAGGTGCTTCATCGCGCCCTACGGGCGCTCTTCACACCGTCGGAAGGGGCTGCGCCCCTTTAACCCCTGCAGAGACACGGGGCGCCAGGGAGGGGACGCAGAGACGCGGGGCGCCAGGGAGGGGACGCAGAGACGCGGGGCGGCAGGGAGGGGACGCAGAGACGCGGGGCGGCAGGGAGGGGACGCAGAGACGCGGGGCGGCAGGGAGGGGACGCAGAGACGCGGGCGGCAGGGAGGGGACGCAGAGACGCGGACGGCAGGGAGGGGATGCAGAGACGCGGACGGCAGGGAGGGGACGCAGAGATGCGGGGCAGCAGGGAGGGGACATGGCGGCAGGGAGGGGATGCGGGGCGCCAGGGAGGGGACAGAGGCAGGTTGGCAGGGAGGGGACACGGTGGCAGGGAGGGGACGCAGAGATGCGGGCGGCAGGGAGGGGACACAGACGCGGGGCGGCAGGGAGGGGGTCCAGAGATGCGGGGCGGCAGGGATGGGACAGAGGCAGGTCGAGGACATGGTGGCAGGGAGGGGATGCAATGATGCGGGGCGGCAGGGATGGAACGCAGAGACGCGGGGTTGCAGGGAGGGGATGCAGAGAGGCGGGCAGCAGGGAGGGGACGCAGAGGCAGGGAGGGTACGCAGAGGCAGGGAGGGGGCGCGGAGCGGCAGGGAGGGGACGCAGAGAGGCGGGCGGCAGGGAGGGGACGCAGAGGCAGGGAGGGGATGCGGAGAGGCAGGGAGAGGGCGCGGAGCAGCAGAGAGGGGGCGCAGAGAAGCGGTGCTGCCTGTGCAGTCTCTCTTACCTGTGAGGTTGGTGCAGCGTCCACAGTAGCAGGCGCGCTGTCCCCCCGTCTCTGGCCTGTGGAGCCGGCAGCCCAGGGGCCCTGTGGCGTGCAGTCCGGGTCTCTGGTGATGGTGGGAGGCAGCGTTGTATTAGGTGTGCGGAGGAGGCGGCGGATGTCTGTACGCGGCGCAGGGAGGGCTATCAAGCCTTCTCCTGCGCCACCCGTCCCTCCTAATGCGTATGGCGGCGGCAATCAGGCGCAGGTGATGCTGACCTGTAACCTCACTGTCTTCGTCCGTTGTGCGGACGGCGTCTGGCGGGACAGTGGGTCCCAGCCGCGGCTGCAGTGCGGGAGCTGGCTCTGGTGGTGTGTGGAGGGCGGGAGGGGTGGTGCGGCCTGCGGCTGTCTGGTTGGCCGTGGTGCGGGCGGCGGGGCCTGGCTACCGCGTCCGTGCCGCAGATGGCTGGGGGAGATGCTGGGCTTGTGCGGAGGGTGGGATCGTTATGCGTGGGGTGTGGGGGTGTCTGGGCCGTCAGTGGCTGCATGTGGGAGCTGGTGGAGGGTGGGTTTGGGGGTGTCTGGTGCGGGTGGCATTGGGGTGTCCATGGTTACCTGGCACTGTGGTGTCCCCTGGCGGCTTCTGTGTGGGGATGGTGGGGTTATGTGGCTGCTGCTCCGTTCTGCTAGTGGTGTGCAGGGACAGGGCAGGAGCTGCTAACTCCACCCACCACTGTGACTCCGCCCAACGTTAGAGGGCCAGGCAGACTTATAATAAGGCAAATATATAGGAGATTATTATATATATATATATATATATATATATATATATATATATATATATATATATATATATATATATATATATATATATATATATATATATATATATATAATCCAAAAGTAGATCCGGCACTCAAATAGTCAAAAAACCAATCACCTGTGTGCCATTGCAATAATCCATACATCTACCAAAGTTCCGAATGATGCACATTTAGAACAGGCAAGGCACTCCAGGACTTTTTAAATGAGATGATTTAATGTAAGCAAGAAAGTTAGTACATCACCATGAGCACTTAAACATCCAAACGATGCTGCATTTCGGGCCCCGCAGGGTCCCTTCTTCAGGTAGGTGAAAGTGCTGTAAAAAGAGGACAAACATGTTTGTCCTCTTTTTACAGCACTTTCACCTACCTGAAGAAGGGACCCTGCGGGGCCCGAAATGCAGCATCGTTTGGATGTTTAAGTGCTCATGGTGATGTACTAACTTTCTTGCTTACATTAAATCATCTCATTTAAAAAGTCCTGGAGTGCCTTGCCTGTTCTAAATGTGCATCATTCGGAACTTTGGTAGAGATATAGAGATATATATATATATATATATATATATATATATATATATATATATATATATATATATATATATATATATATATATATATATTTTAAGAATTTACTCACCGGTAATTCTATTTCTCGTAGTCCGTAGTGGATGCTGGTAACTCCGTAAGGACCATGGGGGGATAGCGGGCTCCGAAGGAGGCTGGGCACTCTAGAAAGATTTATGACTACCTGGTGTGCACTGGCTCCTCCCACTATGACCCTCCTCCAAGCCTCAGTTAGGACACCGTGCCCGGACGAGCAGACATAATAAGGAAGGATTTAGAATCCCGGGTAAGACTCTTACCAGCCACACCGTACAACTCGTGATACTATATCCAGTTTGACAGTATGAAAACAACTGAGCCTCTCAACAGATGGCTCAACAATAACCCTTTAGTTAACAATAACTATTTACAAGTATTGCAGACAATCCGCACTTGGGATGGGCGCCCAGCATCCACTACGGACTACGAGAAATAGAATTACCGGTGAGTAAATTCTTATTTTCTCTAACGACCTAGTGGATGCTGGGAACTCCGTAAGGACCATGGGGATTATACCAAAGCTCCCAAACGGGCGGGAAAGTGCGGATGACTCTGTAGCACCGAATGAGAGAACTCCAGGTCCTCCTCAGCCAGGGTATCAAATTTGTAGAATTTTGCAAACGTATTTGCCCCTGACCAAGTAGCTGCTCGGCAAAGTTGTAAAGCCGAGACCCCTCGGGCAGCCGCCCAAGATGAACCCACCTTCCTTGTGGAATGGGCCTTTACAGATTTTGGCTGTGGTATGCCTGCCACAGAATGTGCAAGCTGAATTGTACTACAAATCCAGCGAGCAATAGACTGCTTAGAAGCAGGAGCACCCAGCTTGTTGGGTGCATACAGGATAAACAGCGAGTCAGATTTTCTGACTCCAGCCGTCCTGGAAACATATATTTTCAGGGCCCTGACAACGTCTAGCAACTTGGAGTCCTCCAATTCACTAGTAGCCGCCGGCACCACAATAGGCTGGTTCAGGTGAAACGCTGACACCACCTTAGGGAGAAATTGGGGACGAGTCCTCAACTCTGCCCTATCCATATGGAAAATCAGATAAGGGCTTTTACATGATAAAGCCGCCAATTCTGACACTCGCCTGGCTGAAGCCAAGGCTAATAACATGACCACTTTCCACGTGAGATATTTCAGATCCACGGTTTTAAGTGGCTCAAACCAATGCGATTTTAAGAAACTCAACATCACGTTGAGATCCCAAGGTGCCACTGGAGGCACAAACGGGGGCTGAATATGCAGCACTCCTTTTACAAAAGTCTGAACTTCAGGTACTGAAGCTAGTTCTTTTTGAAAGAAAATCGACAGAGCCGAGATCTGTACTTTAATGGAGCCTAGTTTTAGGCCCATATCCACTCCTGCTTGCAGGAAATGCAGAAATCGACCTAGTTGAAATTCCTCTGTTGGGGCCTTATTGGCCTCGCACCATGCAACATATTTTCGCCATATACGGTGATAATGCGTTGCCGTAACATCTTTCCTGGCCTTAATAAGCGTAGGAATGACTTCTTCCGGAATACCCTTTTCCTTCAGGATCCGGTGTTCAACCGCCATGCCGTCAAACGCAGCCGCGGTAAGTCTTGGAACAGACAGGGCCCCTGCTGTAGCAGGTCCTGTCTGAGCGGTAGAGGCCACGGGTCCTCTGAGAGCATCTCTTGAAGTTCCGGGTACCACGCTCGTCTTGGCCAATCCGGAACCACGAGAATTGTGTTTACTCCTCGCTTTCTTATTATTCTCAATACCTTTATATGAGAGGCAGAGGAGGGAACACATAAACCGACTGGTACACCCACAGTGTCACTAGAGCGTCCACAGCTATCGCCTGAGGGTCCCTTGACCTGGCGCAATATCTTTTTAACTTTTTGTTGAGGCGGGACGCCATCATGTCCACCTGTGGTTTTTCCCAACGGTTTACCAGCATCTGGAAGACTTCTGGATGAAGTCCCCACTCTCCCGGGTGGAGGTCATGTCTGCTGAGGAAGTCTGCTTCCCAGTTGTCCACTCCCGGAATGAACACTGCTGACAGTGCTAGTACATGATTCTCCGCCCATCGGAGAATTCTTGTGGCTTCTGCCATCGCCATCCTGCTTCTTGTGCCGCCCTGTCGATTTACATGGGCGACTGCCGTGATGTTGTCTGACTGGATCAGCACCGGCTGGTGTAGGAGCAGGGATTTTGCTTGACTTAGGGCATTGTAGATGGCCCTTAGTTCCAGAATATTTATGTGAAGGGAAGTCTCCTGACTCGACCATAGTCCTTGGAAGTTTCTTCCCTGTGTGACTGCCCCCCAGCCTCGAAGGCTGGCATCCGTGGTCACCAGGACCCAGTCCTGTATGCCGAACCTGCGGCCCTCTAGAAGATGGGCACTCTGCAGCCACCACAGTAGAGACACCCTGGTTCTTGGAGACAGGGTTATTAAGCGATGCATCTGAAGATGCGATCCGGACCACTGGTCCAACAGGTCCCACTGAAAGATTCTGGCATGGAACCTGCCGAAGGGAATTGCTTCGTAAGAAGCCACCATCTTTCCCAGGACCCGCGTGCAGCGATGCACTGATACCTGTTTTGGTTTCAGGAGGTCTCTGACTAGAGATGACAACTCCCTGGCTTTCTCCTCCGGGAGAAACACTTTTTTCTGGACTGTATCCAGAATCATACCCAGGAACAGTAGCCGTGTCGTCAGAACCAGCTGTGACTTTGGGATATTCAGAATCCAGCCGTGCTGGTGCAGCACTTCCTGAGATAGTGCTACTCCCACCAACAACTGTTCCTTGGACCTCGCTTTTATTAGGAGATCGTCCAAGTACGGGATAATTAAAACTCCCTTTCTTCGAAGGAGTATCATCATTTCCGCCATAACCTTGGTAAATACCCTCGGTGCCGTGGACAGTCCAAACGGCAGCGTCTGGAATTGGTAATGGCAATCCTGTACCACAAATCTGAGGTACTCCTGGTGAGGATGGTAAATGGGGACATGCAAGTAAGCATCCTTGATGTCCAGGGATACCATGTAATCCCCCTCGTCCAGGCTTGCAATAACCGCCCTGAGCGATTCCATCTTGAACTTGAATTTCTTTATGTATGTGTTCAAGGATTTCAAATTTAGAATGGGTCTCACCGAACCGTCCGGTTTCGGTACCACAAATAGTGTGGCATAATAACCCCGGCCTTGTTGAAGTAGGGGTACCTTGATTATCACCTGCTGGGAATACAGCTTGTGAATTGCCGCTAGCACCGCCTCCCTGTCTGAGGGAGCAATCGGCAAGGCAGATTTTAGGAACCGGTGGGGTGGGGACGCCTCGAATTCCAGCTTGTACCCCTGAGATACTATTTGCAGGATCCAGGGATCCACCTGTGAGCGAACCCACTGATCGCTGAAATTTTTGAGGCGACCCCCCACCGTACCTGGCTCCGCCTGTGGAGCCCCACCGTCATGCGGCGGACTTGGAAGAAGAAGCGGGGGAGGACTTTTGCTCCTGGGAACCTGCTGTTTGTTGCAGCCTTTTTCCCCTACCTCTGCCTCTGGACAGAAAAGACCTGCCTTTTCCACGCCTGTTTTTCTGGGTCCGAAAGGACTGAACCTGATAAAATGGCGCCTTCTTAGGCTGTGAGGGGACATGGGGTAAAAATGCTGACTTCCCAGACGTTGCTGTGGAAACTAGGTCCGAGAGACCATCCCCAAATAATTCCTCACCCTTATATGGTAACACTTCCATGTGCTTTTTTGAATCTGCATCTCCTGTCCACTGGCGAGTCCATAAGCCTCTCCTAGCAGAAATGGACAATGCACTTACTTTAGATGCCAGTCGGCAGATTTCCCTCTGTGCATCTCTCATATATAAGACTGAGTCTTTTATATGGTCTATGGTTAACAGGATCGTGTCTCTGTCTAATGTGTCAATATTTTCTGACAGTTTATCTGACCATGCAGCGGCAGCACTGCACATCCAAGCTGACGCAATAGCTGGCCTAAGTATAATGCCTGTGTGTGTATATACAGACTTCAGGATCGCCTCCTGCTTTCTATCAGCAGGTTCCTTGAGGGCGGCCGTATCCGGAGACTGTAGTGCCACCTTTTTAGACAAACGTGTGAACGCTTTATCCACTCTAGGGGGTGTTTCCCAACGTGACCTATCCTCTGGCGGGAAAGGGAACGCCATTAGTACCTTCTTAGGAATTACCAATTTTTTATCAGGGAAAGCCCACGCTTCTTCACACACTTCATTTAATTCATCTGATGGGGGAAAAACTACGGGTAGTTTTTTCTCCCCAAACATAATACCCTTTTTAGTGGTACCTGTAGTTATATCAGAAATGTGTAACACCTCTTTCATTGCCTCAATCATGCAGTGAATGGCCTTAGTGGGCATCAGGTTAGACTCATCGTCGTCGACACTGGTGTCAGTATCAGTGTCGACATCTGGGTCTGCTTGAGGTAGCGGGCATTTTAGAGCCCCTGACGACCCATGCGACGCCTGGGCAGGCACGAGCTGAGAAGTCGGCTGTCCCACATTTGGCATGTCGTCGATTTTCTTATATAAGGAGTCTATACGTGCACTCATTACTTTCCATAAGCCCATCCACTCAGGTGTCTGCCCCGCAGGGGGTGACATACCTTCTAAAGGCATCTGCTCCGCCTCCACATCATTATCCTCATCAAACATGTCGACACAGCCGTACCGACACACCGCACACACACAAGGAATGCTCCGAATGAGGACAGGACCCACAAAAGCCCTTTGGGGGGACAGAGTGAGAGTATGCCAGCACACACCAGAGCGCTATATAATGCAGGGACTAACTGAGTTATATCCCCTATAGCTGCTTTTTATATTATATATATATTGCGCCCAAATTTAGTGCCCCCCCTCTCTGTTTTTACCCTGTTCTGTAGTGTAGACTGCAGGGGAGAGCCAGGGAGCTTCCTTCCAGCGGATCTGTGAAGGAGAAATGGCGCCAGTGTGTCTGAGGGAGATAGCTCCGCCCCTTTTCCGCGGCCTATTCTCCCGCTTTTTTCTGGATTCTGGCAGGGGTATTTACCACATATATAGCCTCTGGGGCTATATATTGTGGTATTTTTGCCAGCCAAGGTGTTTTTATTGCTGCTCAGGGCGCCCCCACCCCCAAGCGCCCTGCACCCTCAGTGACCGGAGTGTGAAGTGTGCATGAGGAGCAATGGCGCACAGCTGCAGTGCTGTGCGCTACCTTGGTGAAGACTGATGTCTTCTGCCGCCGTTTTTCCGGACCTCTTCTTGCTTCTGGCTCTGTAAGGGGGACGGCGGCGCGGCTCCGGGACCGAACACCAAGGACTGGGCCTGCGGTCGATCCCTCTGGAGCTAATGGTGTCCAGTAGCCTAAGAAGCCCAATCCGGCTGCAAGCAGGCGAGTTCGCTTCTTCTCCCCTTAGTCCCTCGCTGCAGTGAGCCTGTTGCCAGCAGGTCTCACTGAAAATAAAAAACCTAAAACTATACTTTCTTTCTAAGGGCTCAGGAGAGCCCCTAGTGTGCATCCAACCTCGGCCGGGCACGAAATCTAACTGAGGCTTGGAGGAGGGTCATAGTGGGAGGAGCCAGTGCACACCAGGTAGTCATAAATCTTTCTAGAGTGCCCAGCCTCCTTCGGAGCCCGCTATCCCCCCATGGTCCTTACGGAGTTCCCAGCATCCACTAGGACGTTAGAGAAATATATTATATATATATATATAATATGGGGGTGGGTATAAATGTATGTTTATTGCACAATGCATATATGTGCATGCTGTCCCTGACGACGGGGTTATCCCCGACACGTAGGATCTAATAAAGGACCGTTGTACCTTTTATATGAAGTCTGGTGAGTGCCGCTTACTTGCATTTACTACAAATAACTCTATGGAGTTTAAGATGGCATCACAGCAAGTATATCATTTATCCGTAAGGGAGTGCCGGACAATTGGATATACTACGGATGGAAGCAGTTGTTTGTGAATCACTCGACTATTTCCCTGTCAAGGCACCCGTGGATCATTTGCAAAATCCCTATTTGCATCATACTGTACAGCACGGATTTAAGTATTTTCATTTGTTTTTTATTCACTGGGTGAATTCATTATCCAGCAAATTCACTTGGCATTAAAAGTGATAATATCAGAAGTACTGTTACCACCATGGCTACCCCTGTGAATGAGATAGACCAGATGCCCGATTTCTCCTTTATGGATGCACGGGAAACATTAAGCTTCTCTGATATGGAGGCTGAAACAATTCTATTCAAACAACTGGATGATGATTAAGCAGCACAAACTCCAGAGTTGATTTTCAAACAATGGCTTAAACTAAAACGACGTGAATGTGATTACCTGTACCATGGCATAACATTGTCGGACTATTACAAATCCAAACAGCTCCCAAGGGGCTTTAGAATTAAAAATATGCCCACTATTGGCCGATACAACATAGCATTTTGCCGCAGGTGGATCGCAATATTAAACAAATGTTCTATGGACTTAGTACTCTTAGTTATTGAAGAAGCCACAAGAGAACTAAATGCTACTAAAACAAAACTAGTGGAGTTTGAAGCTAATCACAAAAGTACTCTGGTAGCTGATACTAGTAACACATGGATGGAACGCCTTAGTACGCAGATGGCAACATATAAGAGAGATCTGATTGCCTTTAAAAAAGAAAAACTGCGTAAAGTACAGTTAGATTATGAAGAACGGTAGAGTGTATTCGTGGATATCCAACACCAATCCCCCTACGGATCGATCAAGAGCATACCAATATCGGAGACAGAGGACCCGCTTCAGGGATACAGAGGGGTCCAGCACATCATTAAGTGAAACAGAAGCTGTACCCAGTACACCTACTAACAAAATCCACCCTTTAGGGGTTCTAACAAGATCTGCAGTCCGTCCGAAAACCAGCGCAAGAGGACGAGGCGGGCGCGGCAGAACCAGAGATTACTCAAACAAAAAGCCGCCACGTCGGTAAATTATTTAGTATTTAATCTTTCTTCCATACCTCTATCTACTGCAGAACACCGTATATTATCTAAAGGACTATCATTTGTACCAACTACACATATGGATCCATTTAATTGGAAATTAAGTACATATAAACTCAATAGGACTTTATGCTTGAAGGATCACTTAGGTAAGCAAGCAGTGCAGTGTCCATCAGAGACCGGTAGTGACATTCCACCACAACTCAAAAAGATCTTACCAAGATCGAAATTTGACCCCACGACACAAAACTCATCTATACGTACCTTTACAAGGCTCTTGGAATCTGAGGGGCAGGAGATTATAGGAGCACCTGGTCAAACCAATAACCTCAACAAAGAGGAGATGGCTGCAATAAAATCTCTGTCGGAACGGAGTGATATCCGAAGGACCCTAGCGCGGTCTTCAAAAAAGAACTGGACATTATTATTACAGGCAGTCAAAGATGGGATCATATCAGATCAGCTACGGATGGCACTTACAGTGGACTGCCCAGTTGTGCCTTTATTTTACGTGGTCCCAAAAATCCATAAGAATCCACTTAGGCCCCCCGGTCATCCCAATGTATCGGGAAGGGGCTCATATCAACCCATTTCCTTATTTTTGGATTCAGTTTTAAATCCATGTATTAGGCAAATTCCATCTTATATACAGGACACTACATCGCTGTTGAACAAATTGAGCAAAGTGGTTGCAGTACCCGGATCGGTGGTATTATGTAGTGTGGACGTGGCTAGCCTCTACACCTGCATACCACATTGTGCAGGTGTGGAGGCAGTCAGGGCCCTTATAGTGGATAACCCTTTCTATGTAGGACCACCTGTGGATTTCTTATTGAAGTTATATATGGTTTTGACCCGAAATTTCTTTATACATGATGGCAGGTTTTATTTACAGAAGGCAGGCTGTGCGATGGGGTCCTCAGTGGCCCCATCGTACGCGAACGCATACACGTGTGCCATTGAACAACAATTGTTTTGGAACAATGGCACATTACATTCTAATATTCATCTATATGATATATAGATGACTTGCTCATTGTTTGGTCAGGTTCTGCAACACATCTCCGTAACATATTGGATGAACATAACCTGTCTGATAGTGTGGTGAAACTGTCATATGACATTAGTACGGAATCAGTACACTATTTGGATGGTAACATTTCAGTAGGTGAACATGGTTTGTGTACTTCGCTATTTGTAAAGAGTACTGATAGAAATACCATCTTAAGGAATGACAGTTTCCACCCTTTGCCCCTCCGTGATAGCCTTCCCTACTCGCAGATGTTGAGGGCCAGACGCATTACATCAGATCCAACCATGATTGATTCTGTTTTGGATAAAATGGTGGATACATTTTTAGAAAGAGGCTATGATAGGAAACTGCTAGAAAGCACCAAAAACAGAGTTTTGAATATCCCACGGGCAGATACCCTTAAGTATCAAACACATACTCAACAAAGTAGCGCCAAAGAAGTGGTTCCCTGGGTAAGTCAGTATGCGGACAAAAGTCCCATTCTCACCAAGCAGGCCAAAAAGTGGTGTCCTATGGTGAATAGTGATACAGACTTACCCTTAGTACAGCATGCCAGATTATTACCCGGTTATACCAGGGGTAGGAATTTGAAGGACCGCCTTGTTAAGCTTGACATTACAGGCACGGATAAAAAGCACACACAACACTTTCTAGGTAGGAGAAATGGCGGTTACAAATGTTTGGGGTGTGTTACCTGTAGAGCTTTATTAGCTTGTAACACATTTTCTCACCCCCATACAGGGAAGAGATTTGATATAAAATTTCCCGTTACATGTAGTACGACATTTGTCGTTAATATGCTGACCTGCCCATGCGGGTTGGCATATATCGGCAAAACTCAGCGCCAATTTAAGGAGCGCGCCATGCAGCACAGGACAGCCATTAGACATGCCTTGGAATCAGGTGGCTGCGAACAGCCTGTCGCCAGACATTGTGTTGAGAGCTATCATTATAGATCATGTCCCTCTAAAAATCCGGGGGGGGCGGGGGAATAGGGCTAAAGTCTTGCTTCAAAAGAAATGTAGGTGGATTTTTGTTTTAGAAACAATTGCACCTCGGGGGCTAAGTGAGAGCCTCGGTTTACAATGTTTTCTTTAACTTTTTTTCAAAATTTGATGGGTTAGTGACTTGATCCAGAGGGTACTGATGTGGTGGACACCATGTTACTTATATATGAAATTATTGCTAGCCTATGTAATATGGTTAACCAGAAATATCTTATATTGATAAGTGTATTTAGCTGTGTTATTATGTTTTTAACATTGATTGTTTGTATGTATGTTGCTTAGCAACCACGCAGAGTGTGCCGTCGGCGCCGTAGGGCGCCGCGGGATGACGTCATGGGCTCCGTCCGGCTGTGAGAGGATACGTGACCGGCGGGAAGGCCCGCGATGCAGAGGGCTGGCGTCCTCCAGGTAGGATAGGTAAGGCTGCCCGATTGCGTTTGGGGGTGGGTATAAATATGTTTATTGCACAATGCATATATCTTCATGCTGTCCCCGATGACTGGGTTATCCCCGAAACGTAGGATCTAATAAAGGACCGTTTTACCTTTTATATGAAGTCTGGTGAGTGCCGCTTACTTGCATCTACTATATATATATATATATATATATATATATATATATATATATATATATATATATATATATATATATATATATATATATATTTTATATTATATTATATTATATATTTTTATTTATATATTTTACTGAAAATTACTGAGGTCTAATGGGGTTTAGTCCTCTTCTATATCCTGGGTATTTCTAGTAGTAGATATGGGTAGTCTACTATGCTCTCCTCTTACGTTTAGAAGGAATTAAGTTTAGGTCCTCATATTTTTGTTAATTTATTAATTTATATTTTTATTAACATTAAACAATAAGCTATTGATATATTTGATTGAGATATATATAAAATTGTACTGAGTTATTAAATTAAATATTTGTTTATATCTTACAAAGATTTTCGTGTTTATATCTCTACACATGCATATAATAAGAATTTACTTACCGATAATTCTATTTCTCATAGTCCGTAGTGGATGCTGGGACTCCGTAAGGACCATGGGGGAATAGCGGCTCCGCAGGAGACTGGGCACAAAAGTAAAAGCTTGAACTAGCTGGTGTGCACTGGCTCCTCCCCCTATGACCCTCCTCCAAGCCTCAGTTAGGATACTGTGCCCGGACGAGCGTACATAATAAGGAAGGATATTGAATCCCGGGTAAGACTCATACCAGCCACACCAATCACACCGTACAACCTGTGATCTGAACCCAGTTAACAGTATGATAAACGAAGGAGCCTCTGAAAAGATGGCTCACAACAATAATAACCCGAATTTTGTAACAATAACTATATACAAGTATTGCAGACAATCCGCACTTGGGATGGGCGCCCAGCATCCACTACGGACTATGAGAAATAGAATTATCGGTAAGTAAATTCTTATTTTCTCTAACGTCCTAAGTGGATGCTGGGACTCCGTAAGGACCATGGGGATTATACCAAAGCTCCCAAACGGGCGGGAGAGTGCGGATGACTCTGCAGCACCGAATGAGAGAACTCCAGGTCCTCCTCAGCCAGGGTATCAAATTTGTAGAATTTAGCAAACGTGTTTGCCCCTGACCAAGTAGCTGCTCGGCAAAGTTGTAAAGCCGAGACCCCTCGGGCAGCCGCCCAAGATGAGCCCACCTTCCTTGTGGAATGGGCTTTTACAGATTTTGGCTGTGGCAGGCCTGCCACAGAATGTGCAAGCTGAATTGTACTACAAATCCAACGAGCAATCGTCTGCTTAGAAGCAGGAGCACCCAGCTTGTTGGCTGCATACAGGATAAACAGCGAGTCAGATTTCCTGACTCCAGCCGTCCTGGAAATATATATTTTCAGGGCCCTGACTACGTCCAGTAACTTGGAGTCCTCCAAGTCCCTAGTAGCCGCAGGCACCACAATAGGCTGGTTCACGTGAAACGCTGAAACCACCTTTGGGAGAAATTGAGGACGAGTCCTCAATTCTGCCCTATCCGTGTGAAAAATCAGGTAAGGGCTTTTATAAGATAAAGCCGCCAATTCTGAGACACGCCTGGCTGAAGCCAGGGCTAACAGCATTACCACCTTCCATGTGAGATATTTTAATTCCACAGTGGTGAGTGGTTCAAACCAATGTGATTTTAGGAACCCCAAAACCACATTGAGATCCCAAGGTGCCACCGGGGGCACAAAAGGAGGCTGTATATGCAGTACCCCTTTGACAAACGTCTGGACTTCAGGCAGAGAAGCCAGTTCTTTTTGGAAGAAAATCGACAGGGCCGAAATTTGAACCTTAATGGACCCTAATTTTAGGCCTATAGACAGTCCTGTTTGCAGGAAATGTAGGAAGCGACCCAGTTGAAATTCCTCTGTAGGGGCCTCTTTGGCCTCACACCACGCAACATATTTTCGCCAAATGCGGTGATAATGTTTCGCGGTTACATCCTTCCTGGCCTTTATCAGGGTAGGGATGACTTCTTCTGGAATGCCTTTTTCCTTCAGGATCCGGCATTCAACCGCCATGCCGTCAAACGCAGCCGCGGTAAGTCTTGGAACAGACAAGGTCCCTGCTGGAGCAGGTCCTTTCTTAGAGGTAGAGGCCACGGGTCCTCCGTGAGCATCTCTTGAAGTTCCGGGTACCAAGTCCTTCTTGGCCAATCCGGAACCACGAGTATAGTTCTTACTCCTCTCCTTTTTATGATTCTCAGTACTTTTGGTATGAGAGGCAGAGGAGGGAACACATACACTGACTGGTACACCCATGGTGTCACCAGAGCGTCCACCGCTATTGCCTGAGGGTCCCTTGACCTGGCGCAATATCTGTCTAGTTTTTTGTTGAGACGGGACGCCATCATGTCCACCTTTGGTTTTTCCCAACGGTTTACCATCTCTTGGAAGACTTCTGGATGAAGTCCCCACTCCCCCGGGTGAAGGTCGTGTCTGCTTCCCAGTTGTCCACTCCCGGAATGAACACTGCTGACAGTGCTATCACATGATTCTCCGCCCAGCGAAGAATCCTTGCAGCTTCTGCCATCGCCCTCCTGCTTCTCGTGCCGCCCTGTCTGTTTACGTGGGCGACTGACGTGATGTTGTCCGATTGGATCAATACCGCCTGACCCTGAAGCAGGGGTTTTGCTTGAGTTAGGGCATTGTAAATGGCCCTTAGTTCCAGAATGTTTATATGAAGAGATGTTTCCATGCTTGACCACAAGCCCTGGAAATTTTGTCCCTGTGTGACTGCTCCCCAGCCTCTCAGGCTGGCATCTGTGGTCACCAGGATCCAATCCTGAATGCCGAATCTGCGGCCCTCTAGTAGATGAGCACTCTGCAGCCACCACAGAAGAGACACCCTTGTCCTTGGCGTCAGGGTTATCCGCTGATGCATCTGAAGATGCGATCCGGACCATTTGTCCAGAAGATCCCACTGAAACGTTCTTGCATTGAATCTTCCGAATGGAATCGCTTCGTAATAAGCCACCATTTTTCCCAGGACCCTCGTGCACTGATGCACTGACACCTGGCCTGGTTTTAGGAGATTCCTGACTAGCTCGGATAACTCCCTGGCCTTCTCCTCTGGGAGAAACACCTTTTTCTGGACTGTGTCCAGAATCATTCCTAGGAACAGGAGACGTGTCGTTGGAATCAGCTGCGATTTTGGAATATTTAGAATCCACCCGTGCTGCCGTAACACTAACTGAGATAGTGCTACTCCGACTTCTAACTGTTCCCTGGACCTTGCCCTTATCAGGAGATCGTCCAAGTAAGGGATAATTAAAACGCCTTTTCTTCGAAGAAGAATCATCATTTCGGCCATTACCTTGGTAAAGACCCGAGGTGCCGTGGACAATCCAAACGGCAGCGTCTGAAACTGATGACCGTTTTGTACTACAAACCTGAGGTACCCTTGGTGAGAAGGGTAGATTGGGACGTGGAGATAAGCATCTTTGATGTCCAGAGACACCATATAGTCCCCTTCTTCCAGGTTTGCTATCACTGCTCTGAGTGACTCCATCTTGAATTTGAACCTCTTTATGTAAGTGTTCAAGGATTTTAGATTTAAAATTGGTCTCACCGAGCCGTCCGGCTTCGGTACCACAAACAGCGTGGAATAATACCCCTTTCCCTGTTGTAGGAGAGGTACCTTGATTATCACCTGCTGGGAATACAGCTTGTGAATGGCTTCCAAAACTGCCTCCCTGTCGGAGGAAGACTTTGGTAGAGCAGACTTCAGGAACCGGCGAGGGGGAGACGTCTCGAATTCCAGTTTGTACCCCTGTGATACTACCTGCAGAATCCAGGGGTCCACTTGCGAGTGAGCCCACTGCGCGTTGAAATTTTTGAGACGGGCCCCCACCGTGTCAGAGTCCGCTTGTAAAGCCCCAGCGTCATGCTGAAGACTTGGCAGAAGCAGAGGAGGGCTTCTGCTCCTGTGAAGAGGCTGCCTGGTGCAGTCTTTTTCCTCTTCCTCTGCCCCGGGGCAGAAATGAGTGGCCTTTTGCCCGCCTGTACTTATGGGGACGAAAGGACTGAGTTTGAAAAGACGGTGTCTTTTTCTGCTGAGAGGTGACCTGGGGTAAAAAGGTGGACTTTCCGGCCGTTGCCGTGGCCACCAGATCCGATAGACCGGCCCCAAATAACTCCTCCCCTTTAAACGGCAATACTTCCATATGTCGTTTGGAATCCGCATCCCCTGACCACTGTCGCGTCCATAACGCTCTTCTGGCAGAAATGGACATAGCACTCACTCTTGATGCCAGGGTGCAAATATCCCTCTGTGCATCACGCATATATAGTAATGCATCCTTCAAATGCTCTATAGTTAGTAATATACTGTCCCTATCCAGGGTATCAATATTTTCAGTCAGGGAATCCGACCACGCAACTCCAGCACTGCACATCCAAGCTGATGCGATTGCTGGTCGCAGTATAACACCAGTATGTGTGTATATACCCTTCAGGATATTTTCCAGCCTTCTATCCGCTGGTTCTTTGAGGGCGGCCGTATCAGGAGACGGTAACGCTACTTGTTTAGATAAACGTGTGAGCGCTTTATCTACTCTAGGGGGTGTTTCCCAACGCGCCCTAACCTCTGGCGGGAAAGGGTATAGTGCCAATAATTTATTAGAAATTAGCACTTTTTTATCGGGGGAAACCCACGCTTTATCACACACCTCATTTAATTCATCTGACTCAGGAAAAGCTACTGGTAGTTTTTTCACTCCCCACATAATACCCTTCTTTGTGGTACTTGTAGTGTCAGAAATATTCAATGCCTCCTTCATTGCCGTGATCATGTAACGTGTGGCCCTACTGGACATTACGTTTGTCTCCTCACCGTCGACACTGGACTCAGTATCCGTGTCTGGGTCTGTGTCGACCCACTGAGGTAACGGGCGTTTTATCGCCCCTGACGGTGTCTGAGACGCCTGGACAGGCACTAATTGATTTGTCGGCTGTCTCATGTCGTCAACAGTTTTTTGTAAAGTGCTGACATTGTCACGTAGTTCTTTAAATACAACCATCCAGTCAGGTGTCGACTCCCTAGGGGGTGACATCACTAATACAGGCAATTGCTCTGCTTCCACATAATTTTCCTCCTCATACATGTCGACACAATCGTACCGACACCCAGCACACACACAGGGAATGCTCTGATAGAGGACAGGACCCCACTAGCCCTTTGGGGAGACAGAGGGAGAGTTTGCCAGCACACACCAGAGCGCTATATATATCAATAGGGATAACCTTATATAAGTGTTACTCCCTTTTATAGCTGCTGTTTATAATTTAGCTGCCAATAGTGCCCCCCCTCTCTCGTTTTTTACCCTGATTCTGTAGGGACTGCAGGGGAGAGTCAGGGAGCCGTCCTTCCAGCGGAACTGTGAGGGAAAATGGCGCTTGTGTGCTGAGGAGATAGGCTCCGCCCCTTCACGACGGCCTTATCTCCCGCTTTTTTCTGGAAAACTGGCAGGGGTTAAATACATCCATATAGCCCAGGAGCTATATGTGATGTATTTCTTTTGCCATCCTAAGGTATTTCTGTTTTTATTGCGTCTCAGGGCGCTCCCCCCAGCGCCCTGCACCCTCAGTGACCGGAGTGTGAAGTGTGCTGAGAGCAATGGCGCACAGCTGCAGTGCTGTGCGCTACCTTAGTTGAAGACAGGAACGTCTTCTGCCGCCGATTTCACCGGACCTCTTCGTTCTTCTGGCTCTGTAAGGGGGCCGGCGGCGCGGCTCCGGGACCCATCCAGGCTGAACCTGTGATCGTCCCTCTGGAGCTAATGTCCAGTAGCCTAAGAAACCCAATCCACTCTGCACGCAGGTGAGTTCGTTTCTTCTCCCCTTAGTCCCACGATGCAGTGAGCCTGTTGCCAGCAGGACTCACTGAAAATAAAAAACCTAAAATAAACTTTTACTCTAAGCAGCTCAGGAGAGCCACCTAGCATGCACCCTTCTCGTTCGGGCACAAAAATCTAACTGGGGCTTGGAGGAGGGTCATAGGGGGAGGAGCCAGTGCACACCAGCTAGTTCAAGCTTTTACTTTTGTGCCCAGTCTCCTGCGGAGCCACTATTCCCCCATGGTCCTTACGGAGTCCCAGCATCCACTTAGGACGTTAGAGAAACATATTTTCAAAAAATTAAAGGATGGATTAAGTAACGGAATAAAAGAAATATATTTTTTATATTTCTGTTCTTTGTTTTTTGTTCTATATGAAAGATCCATTTCAGCGATGACATGAATTTTAATACACCTTTGAGTGTTATAATAAGAATTTACTCACCGGTAATTCTATTTCTCATAGTCCGTAGTGGATGCAGGGGACTCCGTAAGGACCATGGGGATTAGCGGCTCCGCAGGAGACTGGGCACAACTATAAAGAAAGCTTTTAGACTACTGGTGTGCACTGGCTCCTCCCACTAAGACCCTCCTCCAGACCTCAGTTAGGATACTGTGCCCGGAAGAGCTGACACAATTAGGAAGGATTTTGAATCCCGGGTAAGACTCATACCAGACACACCAATCACACCGTATAACTCGTGATACAATACCCAGTTAACAGCATGATAACAACTGAGCCTCTCAACAGATAGCTCAACAATAACCCTTTAGTTAAGCAATAACTATATACAAGTATTGCAGACAATCCGCACTTGGGATGGGCGCCCAGCATCCACTACGGACTATGAGAAATAGAATTACCGGTGAGTAAATTCTTATTTTCTCTAACGTCCTAAGTAGATGCTGGGGACTCCGTAAGGACCATGGGGATTATACCAAAGCTCCCAAACGGGCGGGAGAGTGCGGATGACTCTGCAGCACCGAATGAGAGAACTCAAGGTCCTCCTCAGCCAGGGTATCAAATTTGTAGAATTTAGCAAACGTGTTTGCCCCTGACCAAGTAGCAGCTCGGCAAAGTTGAAGAGCCGAGACCCCTCGGGCAGCCGCCCAAGAAGAGCCCACTTTCCTCGTGGAATGGGCTTTTACCGATTTAGGATGCGGCAGTCCAGCCGCAGAATGTGCAAGCTGAATCGTACTACAGATCCAGCGAGCAATAGTCTGCTTAGAAGCAGGTGCACCCAACTTGTTGGGCGCATACAGGATAAAAAGCGAGTCAGTCTTCCTGACTCCAGCTGTCCTGGAAACATAAATTTTTAGGGCCCTGACTACATCCAACAACTTGGAAGCCTCCAAGTCATTCGTAGCCGCAGGCACCACGATCGGTTGGTTCAGATGAAAAGCTGATACCACTTTGGGGAGAAACTGGGGACGAGTCCTCAATTCTGCCCTATCCATATGGAAAATCAGATAAGGGTTTTTACATGACAAAGCCGCCAATTCTGAAACACGCCTGGCCGAAGCCAAGGCCAACAACATGACCACTTTCCACGTGAGATATTTTAAATCCACGGTTTTCAGTGGCTCAAACCAATGTGACTTTAGGAAATCCAACACCACGTTGAGATCCCAAGGTGCCACTGGAGGCACAAAAGGGGGCTGAATATGCAGCACTCCCTTAACAAAAGTCTGAACTTCAGGTAGTGAAGCCAATTCTCTCTGGAAGAAGATCGATAGAGCCGAAATCTGGACCTTAATGGAACCCAATTTAAGGCCCATAGTCACCCCCTGACTGTAGGAAGTGCAGGAACCGGCCCAGCTGAAATTCTTCCGTTGGGGCCTTCCTGGCCTCACACCACGCAACATATTTTCGCCATATGCGGTGATAATGGTTCGCGGTTACTTCTTTCCTAGCTTTTATCAGCGTAGGAATGACTTCCTCCGGAATGCCCTTTTCCTTCAGGATCCGGTGTTCAACCGCCATGCTGTCAAACGCAGCCGCGGTAAGTCTTGGAACAGACAGGGCCCCTGCTGCAGCAGGTCCTGTCTGAGCGGTAGAGGCCATGGGTCCTCTGACATCATTTCTTGAAGTTCCGGATACCACGCTCTTCTTGGCCAATCCGGAACAATGAGTATAGTTCTTACTCCTCTTCTCCTTATTATCCTCAGTACCTTTGGTATGAGAGGAAGAGGAGGGAACACATAAACCGATCGGTACACCCACAGTGTTACCAGAGCGTCCACAGCTATCGCCTGCGGGTCTCTTGACCTGGCGCAATATTTTTCTAGCTTTTTGTTTAGGCGGGACGCCATCATGTCCACCTGTGGTTTTTCCCACTGGTTTACAATCATTTGAAAGACTTCTGGATGAAGTCCCCACTCTCCCGCCTGCTGAGGAAGTCTGCTTCCCAGTTGTCCACTCCTGGAATGAACACTGCTGACAGTGCTAACACGTGATTTTCCGCCCATCGGAGAATCCTTGTGGCTTCTGCCATCGCCGTCCTGCTTCTCGTGCCGCCCTGTCGATTTACATGGGCGACTGCCGTGATGCTGTCTGACTGGATCAGTACCGGCTGGTTTTGAAGCAGGGGTTTTGCCTGACTTAGGGCATTGTAAATGGCCCTTAGTTCCAGAATATTTATGTGCAGGGAAGTCTCCTGACTTGACCATAGTCCTTGGAAGTTTCTTCCCTGTGTGACTGCTCCCCAGCCTCGAAGGCTGGCATCCGTGGTCACCAGGACCCAGTCCTGTATGCCGAATCTGCGGCCCTCTTGAAGATGAGCACTCTGCAGCCACCACAGCAGAGACACCCTTGTCCTTGGAGACAGGGTTATCAGACGATGCATCTGAAGATGCGATCCGGACCACTTGTCCAACAGGTCCCACTGAAAGGTTCTTGCATGAAACCTGCCGAATGGAATCGCTTCGTAGGAAGCTACCATTTTTCCCAGGATCCGCGTGCAGTGATGCACCGACACCTGTTTTGGTTTTAGGAGGCCTCTGACTAGAGATGACAGCTCCTTGGCCTTCTCCTCCAGGAGAAACACTTTTCTCTGTTCTGTGTCCAGAACCATCCCTAGGAACAGCAGGCGTGTCGTAGGGACCAGCTGTGACTTTGGAATGTTTAGAATCCAGCCGTGCTGTTGTAGCACTTCCCGAGATAGTGCTACCCCTACCAACAACTGCTCTCTGGACCTCGCCTTTATCAGGAGATCGTCCAAGTACGGGATAATTAAAACTCCCTTCCTTCGAAGGAGTATCATCATTTCCGCCATTACCTTGGTAAAGACCCTCGGAGCCGTGGAGAGACCGAACGGCAACGTCTGGAATTGGTAATGACAATCTTGTACCACAAACCTGAGGTACTCCTGGTGAGGATGGTAAATGGGGACATGTAGGTAAGCATCCTTGATGTCCAGCGATACCATGTAATCTCCCTCGTCCAGGCTTGCAATAACCGCCCTGAGCGATTCCATCTTGAACTTGCATTTTTTTTATATATGTGTTCAAGGATTTCAAATTTAAAATGGGTCTCACCGAACCGTCCGGTTTCGGTACCACAAACATTGTGGAATAGTAACCCCTTCCTTGTTGAAGTAGGGGCACCTGTACTATCACTTGTTGTGAACACAGCTTTTGAATTGCCTGTAACACTGCCTCCCTGCCTGAGGGAGTGGTTGGCAGGGCAGATTTGAGGAAACGGCAGGGGGGGAGACGTCTCGAATTCCAGTTTGTACCCCTGAGATACTATTTGAAGGATCCAGGGATCCACCCGTGAGCGAGCCCACTGATTGCTGAAATGCTTGAGACGGGCCCCCACCGTACCTGGCTCTGCCTGTGGAGCCCCAGCGTCATGCTGTGGACTTAGAGGAAGCGGGGGAGGACTTTTGCTCCTGGGAACTGGCTGTATGCTGCAGCTTTTTCCCTCTACCTCTGGGCAGAAAGGACGCGCCCTTAACCCGCTTGCCCCTATTGGGCCGAAAGGACTGTACCTGATAATACGGTGCTTTCTTTGGTTGTGCTGGAACATGGGGCAAAAATGTAGACTTCCCAGCTGTTGCTGTGGAAACGAGGTCCGAGAGACCATCCCCGAACAATTCCTCACCCTTATAAAAGGCAGAACTTCCATGTGTCGTTTGGAATCTGCATCACCTGTCCACTGCCGAGTCCATAACCCTCTCCTGGCAGAAATGGACATAGCACTAATTTTGGATGCCAGCCGTCAAATATCCCTCTGTGCATCCCTCATGTATAAAAGTGCGTCTTTTATATGCTCTACGTTCAGTAAACTAGTGTCCCTGTCTAGGGTATCTATATTTTCTGACAGGGAATCTGACCACGCAGCAGCAGCGCTGCACATCAAGGCTATAGCCGGTCTCAGTATCACACCTGTGTGTGTATATATAGATTTCAGGATAGCCTCCTGCTTTCTATCAGTAGATTCCTTCAGGGCGGCCGTATCCAGAGACGGTAGTGCCACCTTTTTCGACAAGCGTGTGAGCGCTTTATCCACCCTAGGGGATGTTTCCCAGCGTGACCTATCCTCTGGCGGGAAAGGGTACGCCATTAGTAACCTCTTAGAAATTACCATCTTTTTATCAGGGGAAGCCCACGCTTCTTCACACACTTCGTTTAACTCTTCAGATGGAGGAAAAGCTACTGGTAGTTTTTTCTCTCCAAACATTATACCCTTTTTTGTGGTACCGGGGGTAACATCAGAAATGTGCAACACATTTTTCATTGCCTCAATCATGTAACGTGTGGCCCTACTGGAAGTTACATTAGTCTCTTCGTCGTCGACACTGGAGTCAGTATCCGTGTCGACATCTGTGTCAACCATCTGAGGTAGCGGGCGTTTTAGAGCCCCTGATAGTTTTTGAGACGCCTGGGCAGGCACAGGCTGAGAAGCCGGCTGTCCCACATTAGGCATGTCGTCAAACCTTTTATGTAAGGAGTCGACACTATCACGTAATTCCTTCCACAGCACCATCCACTCAGGTGTCGACCCCGCAGGGGGTGACATCACATTTACAGGCATCTGCTCCGCCTCCACATAAGCCTCCTCATCAAACATGTCGACACAGCCGTACCGACACACCGCAAACACACAGGGAATGCTCTGACAGAGGACAGGACCCCACAAAGCCCTTTGGGGAGACAGAGAGAGAGTATGCCTGCACACACCAGAGCGCTATATAACACTGGGATCCCACTATCAATGAGTGATTTCCCTATAGCTGCTTTTTTATATATATTACATATATATATATTTATCTCTATACTGCGCCTAAATTTAGTGCCCCCCCTCTTTTTTACCCTTCTGTAGTATTCTCAGACTGCAGGGGAGAACCAGGGAGCTTCCTTCCAGCGGAACTGTGAGGGAAAAATGGCGCCAGTGTGCTGAGGGAGAAGCCCCGCCCCCTTTTCGGCGGACTTTCTCCCGCTTTTTCTGTGATACTGGCAGGGGTGATTTTACATCTATATAGCCTCTGGGACTATATATGGATGTATATTTTGCCAGCCAAGGTGTTATTTATTGCCCTCAGGGCGCCCCCCCCCAGCGCCCTGCACCCATCAGTGACCGAAGTATGAGGTGTACATGAGGAGCAATGGCGCACAGCTGCAGTGCTGTGCGCTACCTTGGTGAAGACCAAAGTCTTCTGCCGCCGATTTTCCGGACCTTCTTCGTGCTTCTGGCTCTGTAAGGGGGACGGCGGCGCGGCTCCGGGAACGAACACCAAGGTCGGGTCCTGCGGTCGATCCCTCTGGAGCTAATGGTGTCCAGTAGCCTAAGAAGCCCAAACTACCACCTGTTAGGTAGGTTCGCTTCTTCTCCCCTTAGTCCCTCGCTGCAGTGAGTCTGTTGCCAGCAGATCTCACTGAAAATAAAAAAACCTAAATATACTTTCTTTCTAGGTGCTCAGGAGAGCCCCTAGTGTGCATCCAGCTCGGCCGGGCACAAGAATCTAACTGAGGTCTGGAGGAGGGTCTTAGTGGGAGGAGCCAGTGCACACCAGTAGTCTAAAAGCTTTCTTTATAGTTGTGCCCAGTCTCCTGCGGAGCCACTAATCCCCATGGTCCTTACGGAGTCCCCAGCATCCACTTAGGACGTTAGAGAAAATGGGATATAATCACCAAAACGAGCACTAGGGGAGTTTACCTTTTAATAAAAAGATTCAATGGATTATATTCGTTCATACCCTTAGGTGCAACAGTGTCCAGGGTGTAAATCCAGTAACTCTCGCGCTGTTTAAGCGCGAGCACCCTGTCTCCCCCACCCGGTTTAGGTGGGACCCAATCAATTTACATCTCAAGCTGGAGACCTGATGTCTATTTTCAAAAAAGTGTCGGGCCACTGGTTTATCAGAGTACCAGACATCAAAAGCTGCACGTATACTGGTGCGGTGGTTGGCCATTCGATCTCTAAAGGCTCTCGTGGTGAGCCCCACATAGTGTGAACCACAGGGACAGATTAATAATAAGAATTTACTTACCGATAATTCTATTTCTCGGAGTCCGTAGTGGATGCTGGGGTTCCTGAAAGGACCATGGGGAATAGCGGCTCCGCAGGAGACAGGGCACAAAAAGTAAAGCTTTAGGATCAGGTGGTGTGCACTGGCTCCTCCCCCTATGACCCTCCTCCAAGCCTCAGTTAGGATACTGTGCCCGGACGAGCGTACACAATAAGGAAGGATTTATGAATCCCGGGTAAGACTCATACCAGCCACACCAATCACACTGTACAACCTGTGATCTGAACCCAGTTAACAGTATGATAACAGCGGAGCCTCTGAAAGATGGCTCACAACAATAATAACCCGATTTTTGTAACTATGTACAAGTATTGCAGATAATCCGCACTGGGGATGGGCGCCCAGCATCCACTACGGACTCCGAGAAATAGAATTATCGGTAAGTAAATTCTTATTTTCTCTATCGTCCTAGTGGATGCTGGGGTTCCTGAAAGGACCATGGGGATTATACCAAAGCTCCCAAACGGGCGGGAGAGTGCGGATGACTCTGCAGCACCGAATGAGAGAACTCCAGGTCCTCCTTAGCCAGGTTATCAAATTTGTAGGATTTTACAAACGTGTTTGCCCCTGACTAAATAGCCGCTCGGCAAAGTTGTAAAGCCGAGACCCCTCGGGCAACCGCCCAAGATGAGCCCACCTTCCTTGTGGAATGGGCATTTACATATTTTGGCTGTGGCAGGCCTGCCACAGAATGTGCAAGCTGAATTGTATTACACATCCAACTAGCAAAAGTCTGCTTAGAAGCAAGAGCACCCAGTTTGTTGGGTGCATACAGGATAACAGCAAGTCAGTTTTCCTGACTCCAGCCGTCCTGGAACCTATATTTTCAGGGCCCTGACCACATCTAGCAACTTGGAGTCCTCCAAGTCCCTAGTAGGCGCAAGACACCACAATAAGCTGGTTCAGGTGAAACACTGACACCACCTTAGGGAGAGAACTGGGGACGAGTCCGCAGCTCTGCCCTGTCCGAATGGACAAACAGATATGGGCATTTTTGAGAAAAAAACCACCAATTTGACACTCGCCTGGTCCAGGCCAGGTCCAAGAGCATGTTCACTTTTCATGTGAGATGCTTCAAATCCACAGATTTGACAGGTTTTAAACCAATGTGTTTTGAGGAATCCCAGAACTACGTTGAGATCCCACAGTGCCACTGGAGGCACAAAAGGGGGTTGTATATGCAATACTCCCTTGACAAACTTCTGGACTTCAGGAACTGAAGCCAATTCTTTCTGGAAGAAAAATCGACAGGGCCGAAATTTGAACCTTAATGGACCCCAATTTGAGGCCCATAGACACTCCTGTTTGCAGGAAATGCAGGAATCGACCGAGTTGAAATTTCTTCGTGGGGCCTTCCTGGCCTCACACCACGCAACATATTTTCGCCACATGTGGTGATAATGTTGTGCGGTCACCTCCTTTCTGGCTTTGACCAGGGTAGGAATGACCTCTTCCTGAATGCCTTTTCCCTTAGGATCCGGCGTTCCACCGCCATGCCGTCAAACGCAGCTGCGGTAAGTCTTGGAACAGACATGGTACTTGCTGAAACAAGTCCCTTCTTAGCGGCAGAGGCCATAAGTCCTCTGTGAGCATCTCTTGAAGTTCCGGGTACCAAGTCCTTCTTGGCCAATCCGGAGCCATGAGTATAGTTCTTACTCCTCTACGTCTTATAATTCTCAGTACCTTAGGTATGAAAAGCAGAGGATGGAACACATACACCGACTGGTACACCCACGGTGTTACCAGAACGTCCACAGCTATTGCCTGAGGGTCTCTTAACCTGGCGCAATACCTGTCCCGTTTTTTGTTCAGACGGGACGCCATCATGTCCACCTTTGGTAATTCCCAACGGTTTACAATCATGTGGAAAACTTCCCCATGAAGTTCCCACTCTGCCGGGTGGAGGTCGTGCCTACTGAGGAAGTCTGCTTCCCAGTTTCCATTCCCGGAATGAAACACTGCTGACAGTGCTATCACATGATTTTCCGCCCAGCGAAAAGTCCTTGCAGTTTTTGCCACTGCCCTCCTGCTTCTTGTGCCGCCCTGTCTATTTACGTGGGCGACTGCCGTGATGTTTTATCCCACTGGATCAATACCGGCTGACCTTGAAGCAGAGGTCTTGCTAAGCTTAGAGCATTATAAATTTACCCTTAGCTATATTTATGTGGAGAAAAGTCTCCAGACTTGATCACACTCCCTGGAAATTTTTTCCTTGTGTGACTGCTCCCCAGCCTCTCGGGCTGGCCTCCGTGGTCACCAACATCCAAAACTGAATGCCGAATCTGCGGCCCTCTAGAAGATGAGCACTCTGTAACCACCACAGGAGAGACACCCTTGTCCTTGGATATAGGGTTATCCGCTGATGCATCTGAAGATGCGATCCGGACCATTTGTCCAGCAGATCCCACTGAAAAGTTCTTGCATGAAATCTGCCGACTGGAATTGCTTCGAAGGAAGTCACCATTTTTTTACCATGGCCCTTGTGCAATGATGCACTGATTTTAGGAGGTTCCTGACTAGCTCGGATAACTCCCTGGCTTTCTCTTCCGGGAGAAACACCTTTTTCTGGACTGTGTCCAGAATCATCCCTGAGCACAGGAGACTTGTTGTCGGGATCAGCTGCGATTTTGGAATATTTAGAATCCACCCCTGCTGTTGTAACAGTATCCGAGATAGTGCTACTCCGACCTCCAACTGTTCCCTGGACTTTGCCCTTATCAGGAGATCGTCCAAGTAAGGGATAATTAAGACGCCTTTTCTTCGAAGAAGAACCATCATTTCGGCCATTACCTTGGTAAAGACCCGGGGTGCCGTGGACAATCCAAACGGCAGCGTCTGAAACTGATAGTGACAGTTCTGTACCACGAACCTGAGGTACCCTTAGTGATAAGTGCAAATTTGGGACATGGAGGTAAGCATCCCTGATGTCTCGGGACACCATATAGTCCCCTTCTTCCCGGTTCGTTATCACTGCTCTGAGTGACTCCATCTTGATTTGAACCTTTGTAAGTGTTCAAATTTTTTTAGATTTAGAATAGGTCTCACCTAGCCTTCTGGCTTCAGTACCACAATATAGTGTGGAATAATACCCCTTTTCTTGTTGTAGGAGGGGTAATTTAATTATCACCTGCTGGGAATACAGCTCGTGAATTGTTTCCCATACTGCCTCCTTGTCGGAGGGAGACCTTGGTAAAGCAGACTTCAGGAGCCTGCGCAGGGGAAACGTCTCGACATTCCAATCTGTACCCCTGGGATACTACTTGTAGGATCCAGGGGTCCTGTACGGTCTCAGCGTCATGCTGAGAGCTTGTCAGAAGCGGTGGAACGCTTCTGTTCCTGGGAATGGGCTGCCTGCTGCAGTCTTCTTCCCTTTCCTCTATCCCTGGGCAGATATGACTCTTATAGGGACGAAAGGACTGAAGCTGAAAAGACGGTGTCTTTTTCTGCAGAGATGTGACTTAGGGTAAAAAACGGTGGATTTTCCAGCAGTTGCCGTGGCCACCAGGTCCGATGGACCGACCCCAAATAACTCCTCTTCCTTTATACGGCAATACACCTTTGTGCCGTTTGGAATCTGCATCACCTGACCACTGTCGTGTCCATAAACATCTTCTGGCAGATATGGACATCGCACTTACTCTTGATGCCAGAGTGCAAATATCCCTCTGTGCATCTCGCATATATAGAAATGCATCCTTTAAATGCTCTATAGTCAATAAAATACTGTCCCTGTCAAGGGTATCAATATTTTTAGTCAGGGAATCCGACCAAGCCACCCCAGCTCTGCACATCCAGGCTGAGGCGATCGCTGGTCGCAGTATAACACCAGTATGTGTGTATATACTTTTTATGATATTTTCCAGCCTCCTGTCAGCTGGCTCCTTGAGGACGGCCCTATCTATAGACGGTACCGCCACTTGTTCTGATAAGCGTGTGAGCGCCTTATCCACCCTAAGGGGTGTTTCCCAACGCGCCCTAACTTCTGGCGGGAAAGGGTATACCGCCCATATTTTCTATCGGGGGGAACCCACGCATCATCACACACTTCATTTAATTTATCTGATTCAGGAAAAACTACGGTAGTTTTTTCACATCCCACATAATACCCTCTTTTGTGGTACTTGTAGTATCAGAAATATGTAACACCTCCTTCATTGCCCTTAACGTGTGGCCCTAATAAGGAATACGTTTGTTTATTCACCGTCGACACTGGATTCAGTGTCCCTGTCTGTGTCTGTGTCGACCGACTAAAGTAAACGGGCGTTTTAAAACCCCTGACGGTGTTTTTGAGACGTCTGGACCGGTACTAATTGTTTGTCGGCCGTCTCATGTCGTCAACCGACCTTGCCGCGTGTTGACTTTATCACGTAATTCCCTAAATAAGCCATCCATTCCGGTGTCGACTCCCTAGAGAGTGACATCACCATTACAGGCAATTGCTCCGCCTCCTCACCAACATCGTCCTCATACATGTCGACACACAGCACACACACAGGGAATGCTCTGATAGAGGACAGGACCTACTAGCCCTTTGGAGAGACAGAGGGAGAGTTTGCCAGCACACACCAAAAACGCTATAATTATATAGGGACAACCTTATATAAGTGTTTTCCCTTATAGCATCTTTTTTATATATTTCTAACGCCAAATTAGTGCCCACCCTCTCTGTTTTAACCCTGTTTCTGTAGTGCAGTGCAGTGGAGAGCCTGGGAGCCTTCCCTCCAGCCTTTCTGTGAGGGAAAATGGCGCTGTGTGCTGAGGAGATAGGCCCCGCCCCTTTTTCGGCGGCCTCGTCTCCCGCTCTTAACGGATTCTGGCAGGGGTTAAATATCTCCATATAGCCCCCGGAGGCTATATGTGAGGTATTTTTAGCCAAAAATAGGTTTTCATTGCCTCCCAGGGCGCCCCCCTTCCAGCGCCCTGCACCCTCAGTGACTGCCGTATGAAGTGTGCTGAGAGGAAATGGCGCACCGCTGCAGTGCTGTGCGCTACCTTAAGAAGACTGAGGAGTCTTCATGCCGCCGATTCTGGACCTTCTTCTTGTTTCAGCATCTGCAAGGGGGCCGGCGGCGAGGCTCCGGTGACCATCCAGGCTGTACCTGTGATCGTCCCTCTGGAGCTAATGTCCAGTAGCCAAAGAAGCCAATCCATCCTGCACGCAGGTGAGTTCACTTCTTCTCCCCTAAGTCCCTCGTTGCAGTGATCCTGTTGCCAGCAGGACTCACTGTAAAATAAAAAACCTAAGCTAAACTTTTCTAAGCAGCTCTTTAGGAGAGCCACCTAGATTGCACCCTTCTCGGCCGGGCACAAAAATCTAACTGAGGCTTGGAGGAGGGTCATAGGGGGAGGAGCCAGTGCACACCACCTGATCCTAAAGCTTTACTTTTTGTGCCCTGTCTCCTGCGGAGCCGCTATTCCCCATGGTCCTTTCAGGAACCCCAGCATCCACTAGGACGATAGAGAAATGTAAATAACATGATCAAGGCGACAATGCAGATGATATGTGATCCGTATTTTCTTCCCAGTTTGAGGGTGTATTACATTGGGACCCACCACCATGGACCTACAGGTCACACAACCCCCGCAGGAGAAACATCCAGGTTTCTTTTTCATAATAAGGGTCGTATCAGAGTTATCACCAGGATATAGAGTAGGGCGCATCAGGAGCTGGTTCAAGTTAGGTCCCCTACCATATGCCATCATCGGTCTAGGCATATTATTAAAGGGCAGTGCTGCATCAGAGGTCACAATTGGCCAATGCTTATTTATAGATCTTTGGACACAACCAGACATTCCATTATATGTGGTGGAGAATATCATTCTGTTAGCGTTTACTCGTTTGGTTCCAACCTCTCCTTTAAATATTCTCGTTGCCTTCCTTAAGCACCCCTTAAGGACCCTGTGCTTATAGCCCCTTCCAATGTATCTGGCAGTCATTTCTGCAAGCTGTGCATCCATCGCTCCTGTCTCAGAGTTTATACACTTAACTCTGAGATACTGGGATACTGGCAAGTTATCTTTTAATGAAGGTGGATGATGACTACTGGCCAACAGTGTAGTGTTCCGATAAGTAGCCTTCCGAAGGAGGGTTGTCACTAATCTCCCCTCTCGGACTACTACCCTAATATCCAATACAGTGTTTGTGTAGCCATGTGCAGGAGGACAGTTTGAATTCGGCTGTGTGAGTATCTACTGTAGTGGTGGTGTTTATTGTTTATCGCCGTGTTTCTGGTATTTAAAGGCTAATATACAGTGTTCTACATTTTAGTGCTCTTTATGACCTATTTGAAGACCCATTAGCTGGCCAGCTTGGACTTATGCAAATTTGGTCGGATGTGGCCATGTTGATATAGTGAGTGGTTGGAGTGATTAACATTAATATTTTTTTATATGTTATGTGTATATATTTAGTGATTGGCTAATGTTATCCTCTCTTTTGTCTTTAGAGACTCCATAGTATTAATTAAAGGAGTAACAGGTTGACTGATGAGGTGGCACGGCTATCACAGTATGTGGTATTTCGTGTCTTTTTGGGATTTAATCTAGTGACGACCTCTTTCTATATAGCTGACGCTTTATATACATTGATTGTAGATGTCTGCGGACTGCCTGCTTTTTGATTGGACAGGCGCTGTTTGGACTTTTTCCAGAGAGAGTTATGTTCATGTAAGCATTTGGTATATTGATTCCTTATGGGTGGCCACGACAGTATGTCTGTGTATACTCACTGGGCTTAAGGTGTAATGGATGGCTGTGCTTATAGTTGTAATTTAGTGTTTGTTTTGCAACAATGGGGCCTGGGAGGCACGGAGTGTATCTTTTTGTGTTCTATGTCTTTTCTAGATCTCTACTGATGTTGTAATATTAATGTCTGTGAATTATTTGATTCTTCACCGAATCTGCCTATCTTGAAAAAGACCCAGGATTAGGGTCGAAACCTCGATTAAGGGCGAGTTGGTGTAACAGAAGATCCAACAATTAAACTATGACATTTTATGAAATGTGAATTCTTGTATGATTTTTATTTTTTGAGATTGTGAGTGCCCCTTCCACCTTTGTGGAATTCCGGTTCTGTATTTGTGGCTGACTTAGTCAGTTCCACTGGGTGCACCCAAGCACGTGTTTGTTTATTTTTTGACGCGAGTGCGGATTTCCAATGAGATATAGATAGATAGATCTATCTATCTAAGTCTGCACTCATAGTTTAATAGAAAAACGTTCTTCCGTGTCAGATCATAATACCATGTGTAGAATCCAAAGAAAGAACAGGAATATTATATATATATATATATATATATATATATATATATATATATATATATATATATATATATTATATATATATATATATATATATATATATATATATATATATATGGGATAAGGGAACCGGCGACTTCTGTTGTGTGAAAGTGCAAATACTAAAATTTACGATTTATAAGCCAAAGAATATAAAATTGAACAAACAGTTTTATTAGCACATAAAAAAATATAAGATACATAAAAAAAATTCCCAAAAGAATACAAATGATAATAAAAATTCAAGATCAGAAAAAAAGGTAAAAGGTAAGGACTTAGCTTTTAAAATAGGCAAGGGTGCCCTGCAGTGACCCCCTTGCCTATTTTAAAAGCTAAGTCCTTACCTTTTACCTTTTTATCTGATCTTGGATTTTTATTATCATTTTTATTCTTTTGGGAAATTTTTTTATGTATCTTATATTTTTTATGTGCTAATAAAACTGTTTGTTCAATTTTATATTCTTTGGCTTATAAATCGTAAATTTTAGTATTAGTATTTGCACTTTCACACAACAGAAGTCGCCGGTACCCTTATCCCCCCACTAAATACGTATCTGTCAGCACTGTACTACTGTTGCAATCTTTAGGGGTGGCAGACACCTTTAGTAAGGATTGTGTGTTTTAACTATCTTTTAATAGTTTTTATTACTGAGAGCATACCCCACAAGTGGCACTGTATCATCTTTTGCAAAATATCTATCTATCTATATATCTATATCTATATCTATCCATACATCCACACCCACATTCATTTATATGCACTTTAAAGGAATAGAGAAAAGATCAAGCTGGCTACAGACCCCATGGAAGTCTAAAAGCTGCGTGCAAGTTGCCTATAAATTTGGGTGTTGTCCCACGTTTTATAAACTTCACAACTAAAACACAAGAGTTTAGAACATTACATCAAATGAAGACTGAAAAATATTACCTGTATCTGTGATGCATGAAGGTCCATAGTAATAATATGATCAGCACCAGCCACAGATAACATGTTTGCAACAAGTTTAGCGGAGATTGGAGCTCGAGACTACAAAAACACAGAACAGATTACAATAACTATAAATAAATTACGTTGAAACATATAGCACATAGAAATACTTTTACAAAATTAAGCTAAGCATACTTACTTTGTCCTTCTTGTCCTGGCGTGCATATGGAAAGCAGGGTATAACAGCTGTGACACGACATGCAGACGCAATCTTGCATGCATTTATCATGATAAGAAGTTCCATTAAGTTGTCATTTATCTCCCCACAGCCACTCTGGACAATGTAAACGTCCTCTCCCCGTACGCTCTCTCCAATCTCAACACTGCAATCAGATAAATAAGAGAACACACCATATTTTAAAAAAGAATAATCATATTAGCTCTTTAACATGTTGGGGGAAACAGGTTTCTACAATTCTTAGAGTTGTTGCAAAAATTGCCCACCAATTTATAATGTTACTGTAAAATTCCATGTGCCATAGTACCAGTTAAAAATACTCAGTTATTTTGCTGGGGTGTAGTATGGTATGCCGGCGCTCGGGCTCCCGGCGACCAGCATACCGACAGCGAGGCGAGCGCAAAGGAGCCCCTTACGGGCTCGCTACGCGCGCCACACTATTTTATTCTCCCTCCAGGGGGGTCGTGGACCCCCACGAGGGAGAATAGTTGTCGGTATGCTGGGTGTAGGGATTCCGGCGCCGGTATACTGTGCGCCGGGATCCCGACATTCGGCATACAGAAGACAACCCATTCTGCTGCACTCTCATGCCCTATCCATTTGCAAGTAATACATTAGTGTACATATGTACTTTATTAGTGGTCAATTCAATTACTTGAGAGTACCCTTTTGGTGTGACCAAGTGCCGCTATGTGCTGCACATACGGTGCCTCCAGACACGCACATATACAGTATGTTCACAGACATATACAGTTGCATTTAAAAAAATATATATATATATATATATAGGTGGGGGGGGGGGGGGGGGGGGGGGGTCGAGAGCTATGGGCCATTGGTGCCGTTTCCAAGCTGTTGAAAAAGGCAGCTCAACTCCCTTGTACTGAAATGATCCTTGAGGGTTTTTCATAAACCGTGGCAGTAAAGATGAAGAAGCAACCAGTGCCACCACCCAGGGTGCAAGTATGTGGGGTTGCCTGGATGATGACCCTGTGGGACTTGTGCCTGACTCAGAGGTAGTAAAATGAAGACAAATCTAGCTCCCTGTTCTCTGCAGTGTAACTAATGTTATGCAGGGACATGCGGGGTGGTAAATAGCTGAGGAGGTAATGTCTAGTACCAGAGCCAAATTTACACACAATATATGAGCCAAAGGGTTCAAGTGGGCATTAAATCAGGATTTTGGTACTTACCGATAAATCCCTTTCTCCGATTCCACAGGGGCCACTGGAGCGTAGTTACAATGGGGAAATAGTAGGCAGTCATTGGGAGCTGGCACTTTAAAATTCTAACACTGTGGCTAGCTCCTCCCCTACTATCTCCCCTCTAAGCCAGTCTACGTAAAACTGTGCCCGAGGAGAGCTGGAATAAACAAACCTTAAAAGGTAGAGGAGGTTAATGACGCCCTGTAAACCAGGATAACACAAACTAAACCTGGAACAGAACTTAACAAAAAGCAGGTTAACCTGAACTGAACAAGCAGTCACACAGTGATCTGCAAACCGTTTAGCAAAAAACAAGGAGGAAACAGCGCTGGGCGGGCGTCCAGTGGCCCCTGTGGAATCGGAGAAAGGGATTTATCGGTAAGTACCAAAATCCTGATTTCTCCTTCATCCACTAGGGGCCACTGGAGCGTAGTTACAATGGGGACGTCCCAGAGCTCCCAAAACGGGTGGGAGAGTGCTGAGAGTCTTGTAAAACCACTCGGCCAAACTGTGATGCAGAGGCCGCAAAAGTGTCAAACTTATATAATTTGACAAACGTATGTCAGCCCGACCAAGTAGCCGCCCGACAAAGTAGTCATGGAGACTCCACGGGCAGCCGCCCACGAAGGTCCCACAACGCGCATAGAGTGCGCTGAAATGGAAAACGGAGGCTCCCGAGCAACCGCTAATAAGACTGTCTGATGGTCAGATGTATCCAACGGCCCAGCTTATGCTGGGACCCCGGCTATTTAGTACGGGAGCATCGCACAGAACAAAGAAGAAAACACTTAGTCGAATAGCCGAAAACCTCTGTAGAGAGAGTTGGTGAGCCCCGACAACATTCAAAGAGGGCCGAAAACACCAGTGTCAGATGTATGTGAAAAACAGACATCCCCCCTGGAAGAAACGACCGCTGAGTCTGAAACTCAGCCATAACCCCAGTCGAAAAGGGGGAGTTGCCAATAGAGTACTCCCTGAAAGAGAGCCCGAACTTACGGCCGCCAGGCTAATTTCTTAAATTTCCTAAATTTCAGGCCAACATAGTCTGAAGCGCAGCTGAGTAAACCACCCAGAGAAAACCAAAGATGACAGCTGAATGGTAAATCAAAAGGGGAAAACCCCTATTATCCACACTATGCCCCTTAAAGCTTCCCAAAGTGGCAAAAGCGAGAAGAGGTAACCGACTTCCGAAATCGGGGCCCAGTAGCCATAACCGAACTAGGTAAACTTCTCCCTTCTGGAGGTCTCGTGAACAGTCACGCTGTTAAACGAAACCAGTGTAAGATTGAATAAAGAAAAAGGACCCTGCTGAAGTAGACAGTCCTGCAGAGGTAGGAGCCAAGGCTCCTCTACTGACAACAGGTGCAGGCTGGATCTGTAAGTCATGAGCGGCCAAACCGGAGCCACCGGGAGGACTAGCGCGCATTCTCCCCTCCTGTGTTACCGAAAGTGAGGTAGATAATAGAAAAGAAGGCAAGATAGACTAACCAGAAACTCCAAGGAGCCCTGAGGGCATCCTCGGCTATTGCCGCCAGAGCTCACGTCCGAGAGTAGTAAAGGGTTAAAGAGTCAGTCAGAACGCCCTGAGGTCGATCCGGGATCTCAGCCAATAGCGGACCAGCTAACAAAACTCCGGGAAATGTCCGCTCACCCGGGAGTCTGACCTGGAGGCTTGACCTGGAAAGAAGATTGTTGTCCTCCGCTCAGAGGGGAATGTAGGCGACCACTCTCAGCGCCGCACCCTGACTGAAGGAAGAGAGTACCTGGTCCCGAGGAAGGAAAAATCCTCGGACGGACCGAGTCGAGAACAGTTTACGAGGAGCATAAAGTGGACCCGTGTCGAACCAGAAGCTCCTGGATCCTCCGGATATTCAGAAGCAACCTAATCTGCAGAGTGGGATTCCAGCAGTAGATTGTCCAATTAGGGAACAAACGTCACTCCCTGCCTTTGAAAAAGAGTTATTCTGTGATCTTCCTAAATCCTGTGGGAGCGGAAGAGCGACCGAATGGAAAGGACTAACCGTGAAAAAGGAGTATCCTGTAATGCGAATATGAGAAAAGCACGATGAGGAAACCCAACGGAGTTCAGTAAACAGGCATCCCTGAAGACAAGGGACGCGTAAAACCCCCTTTCTTCTTCAAACTAGCAATCACAGACTGAAAAGATTCTAAGGCCAGAATAGGTCTGGCCGAGCCATCTGGCTTTGGCACGGGAAAAGAAAACAAAGGCCTGAGAACTGTCCCGATTCAAATGATATGTGAAAACAGGGATCAACACCCTTTGCGGTTAGAAGCATCTGGAGCGCCGCCTGCAGTATGACTTTCTTGTCATCGTAAACCGGCTGACCCATGCCGAGGGACCCCTGAGATGGTTGGACTCCCAAATCGAGTCTGTAAACGCCCAAGCCTTCCCAGTGTGTTGGATGACCTAAAACAGACTGGACTGAGGATGCTGAACCTCTGCTTCAGCCTGCTACCATGAGATGAGATCCCTTAGCGACGGAGATACCACCCCTGACCTGGAGTCGAAAGCCTGAAAGGGCACGGAAAGATCTAAAAAAAAGACCGGTAAAGGATCTGTCTTGGAGCTGGAGCAGCAGTAGGGGAAAGAAAAATGGACTTACCCCCAATGGTTCGAGAAATCATGCAGGAAGTTCCTTCCCCTGAACCAGCTGCCCCTTAGGATTCCCTGTTCACCTGTCACTGGCGCAGCCCCAGAGGTCGTCGGGTTAAGACAGCCCAAGCGAAAATGCAGGTTCCGAGTATACAGACGTGGAGACCTCAAAAGAATATAAAGCAGAATCGTGATTCTGATCTGTCCCAAAGCATCAGTTGATCCTGATGCGAATTATCCAGTAACCTAGAGGACAATTGTTCCACAACCTACCTGCTCTGGATAAGGTCGAACCCCTGCTGTCGCATATGACTCACAGATGGATCCCTCAGCAAGGCTGCCCCATGAAAAACGGCAGCCTTTTGGACCGACGACACATTGAGGGGTATACCCTGGAGAGGTCTGATATCATTTCCTGCTGTCTGCGGGAAAAGGATAGGCAAACAAACATTGTTCGATACCTGAAATTGTGAATTCGGATGTCTCCCGGGCCGCCTACCGGAGCACATCCAGCTCATCCGAAACTGAACAAGTCGCTGTCATTTCTTCCTTGGCGTCAAACCTCGAGGGACCTGAAGTGACCGACCTCTTTACCTGCAGCACCAAACGAACTGCTGTACAATACGCCTCAATATCCTGAGATACTGGTTCAGACTCCACCGAAACATAATCAGTATCTCCTGTAACATGGAGGTTAGCAAGATCCTTTTAGAAACCTGAAAACGTGCAGTCGAATGTCTCCAGGACCCAGAGACACTGGTTCGGACTCCACCGAAAACAGACATCCTCAGTATCCCGGCATCCATTGCCTCCTTCGAGAGAGGTCTGTCATCCGCAGCGTCGTGTAACACTGAGGTTAGCAACCTACTTTTATAAACCTGGGGAGAAGAAATGACGGACGGGGTCTCTGGTAACGGTGACCTTACCTGCATAAGCTGAGCTGATCAAACAGGAGCGTCCTGCAGCTGCATTGAGGGCTAAATAGATGGCTCCACCGCACAATCTACACAGAACTGGGAATTCTCTGTCCTGGGTGTTACGTTTAGTTAAACGAAAAGAGAAAAGACAGGTTAAAGAAGTGTAACCCTCTATAAACTCTGCACTATAACGTGCAGTGATAAGCACATATCCCTTAAAGTTGGTGTTTGATGGAATTCAATCTGCGTTCAGATGTCCCCGCTATAAGCGTACCGAGCCACTGCAGCTATTTGGCTGACACCACACACATTCCCCCAAATTACACACAGTATTATTACCAAGTGAAACAAAAGAGTAATAAAGGGGTGACAACACCCGTGTATGTAGTGTACTGCTAATTTAGTAAGCTCCGCTGGTTGCCCAAAATGCCGGGCAGCCTGTGAATAAAGCCGGGGGAAAAAATCAATGTGGCAGGGTGAAGATATGTGGGACGTGAACCCAGGTCTGTGTTAGTATAATAAATATCGGTGGAGCTTGTAGTTCTATATTATTGTAAAAATTCAGTGAGCCTAACTGTGCCCTGATAAAGAGCAGTAGTGAGCTGACTCCATATTCCATAAACAGGGGAATCCGTGTTGAATTAACAGCCGTAGCCCCCCTGACAAAGGGGCACTGACCTGAGCGTTAGGTTTAAGCCCCCCCCCACTATGGCACCTAATTTTAAAATCGACGGCGCTAGTTGATTATATATGCATATAGAGATATAATCCAATATATTATATATATAACAAACTCTATAAAATATAATATACATACAACAAGATATGTATGTATGTATGTATGTATGTATGTATGTATGTATGTATATATTACATATACATACAGTACAACTATATACATTTATCTATCTATCTATCTCATATATATATATATATATATATATATATATATATATATATATATATATATATATATATATATATATATATATATATATATATATATATCTCTATCTATATATATCTATATATATCTATATATGTGTGTGCCACAGGATGAAGACATTAAGAAAAAAACACTCACTGCAGTGATAAGAAGATCCTGACACTCACAGCAAGCAGTGGAGTCCGGGTAGAGGTTTCCCCTGCAGAGAGGAAATGGCCGCCAGTACCAGCAGAGCCGCAGGTAGCCGCCGGGAGCCGAGGTCCAAGACGGAAAGGAAGCCCCGCCCCCCGTTATGGCGTCCAAATTTAAAAACTCTAGCCTTCCAGCACTAAGTCAGCGGGGAGCGTCCTGCCTCCCCAGCCGATCACACAAGCCGCTGCCGGGGAGCTGAGCCCGCCGAGCAGGAGATAGCTCCGCCCCCTATGTTTTCCGACTGTGCTCTGTACCAAGCTCCCGCGCAAACTTAGCGGGGAGCGCCCTGCATCCCCTGACTGCCCAGTGAGCCGCTTAGCCCGCCGTGTCGAGCGGGATTTAGCTCCGCCCCCCTAGTAATGGCGCCTAAATATAAAAGTATAAAGGTGCAATCTAAAATATCTTTTTTTTTTTTTTGTCATGTATTACACAGCCCATATATGAGTGGAGGGGGGTTAGACCAGGGACCCTGAGCGTGGCCCCCATGTATGGGAGCAGGGAGTGAATAAAAGACACAGCACACATCATCACAGTTTCAAATTGGTGTCTGTGCTCACCGCTGTTGCAGGATTCCTGATGGAGTGGCCCCGACACGCGCAGCACGCAGCGGTGTTCGACCACTTATACTCACCGCTGCCATGCTGCCGAAATCTTCTGCTGGTGGAGCGGCCCCGACACGTGCCGCACGCAGCGGTGTCCGGCCAACTCAGGAGAGCTCAGTATCTCCCTCAGCCGGGCCCATCCCGAGCCGCACGCAGCTGCGATGGGACCCCGCCGGCAGCTCCAGCGGTGCAGACTGGCAGTGGCAGAGCTGCCAGTCTGTGTGTGTAAGAAAGAAAAAGAAAAATAATATAGAAAAAAAATAAAAAAATTCTTCAGCTAAAACCCAAGTGAACCAGCTCCCTCTGGCACTAACTAAGACTGGGTTGGAGGGGAGATAGTAGGGGAGGAGCTAGCCACAGTGTTAGAATTTTAAAGTGCCAGCTCCCAATTACTGCCTACTATTTCCCCATTGTAACTACGCTCCAGTGGCCCCTAGTGGATGAAGGAGAAACACAGATGTAGCAGTATATACTGCTGGGAATTTGTTGAGTTTTGATCAAAGACATGCAGAAAATAAGAATTTACTTACCGATAATTCTATTTCTCGTAGTCCGTAGTGGATGCTGGGGACTCCGTCAGGACCATGGGGAATAGCGGCTCCGCAGGAGACAGGGCGTAAAAGCTTTAGGATCAGGTGGTGTGCACTGGCTCCTCCCCCTATGACCCTCCTCCAAGCCTCAGTTAGGATACTGTGCCCGGACGAGCGTACACAATAAGGAAGGATTTTGAATCCCGGGTAAGACTCATACCAGCCACACCAATCACACTGTACAACCTGTGATCTGAACCCAGTTAACAGCATGATAACAGCGGAGCCTCTGAAAAGATGGCTCACAACAATAATAACCCGATTTTTGTAACAATAACTATGTACAAGTATTGCAGACAATCCGCACTTGGGATGGGCGCCCAGCATCCACTACGGACTACGAGAAATAGAATTATCGGTAAGTAAATTCTTATTTTCTCTGACGTCCTAAGTGGATGCTGGGGACTCCGTCAGGACCATGGGGATTATACCAAAGCTCCCAAACGGGCGGGAGAGTGCGGATGACTCTGCAGCACCGAGTGAGAGAACTCCAGGTCCTCCTCAGCCAGGGTGTGCCCCTGACCAAGTAGCAGCTCGGCAAAGTTGTAAAGCCGAGACCCCTCGGGCAGCCGCCCAAGATGAGCCCACCTTCCTTGTGGAATGGGCATTTACATATTTTGGCTGTGGCAGGCCTGCCACAGAATGTGCAAGCTGAATTGTACTACACATCCAACTAGCAATCGTCTGCTTAGAAGCAAGAGCACCCAGTTTGTTGGGTGCATACAGGATAACAGCAAGTCAGTTTTCCTGACTCCAGCCGTCATGGAAACCTATATTTTCAGGGCCCTGACAACATCTAGCAACTTGGAGTCCTCCAAGTCCCTAGTAGCCGCAGGTACCACAATAAGCTGGTTCAGGTGAAACGCTGACACCACCTTATGGAGAAACTGGGGACGAGTCCGCAGCTCTGCCCTGTCCGAATGGACAATCAGATATGGGCTTTTGTGAGACAAAGCCGCCAATTCTGACACTCGCCTGGCCGAGGCCAGGGCCAACATCATGGTCACTTTCCATGTGAGATATTTCAAATCCACAGATTTGAGCGGTTTAAACCAATGTGATTTGAGGAATCCCAGAACTACGTTGAGATCCCACAGTGCCACAGGAGGCACAAAAGGGGGTTGTATATGCAGTACTCCCTTGACAAACTTCTGGACTTCAGGAACTGAAGCCAATTCTTTCTGGAAGAAAATCGACAGGGCCGAAATTTGAACCTTAATGGACCCCAATTTGAGGCCCATAGACACTCCTGTTTGCAGGAAATGCAGGAAATGCAGGAATCGACAGAGTTGAAATTTCTTCGTGGGGCCTTCCTGGCCTCACACCACGCAACATATTTTCGCCACATGTGGTTATAACGTTGTGCGGTCACCTCCTTCCTGGCTTTGAACAGGGTAGGAATGACCTCTTCCGGAATGCCTTTTCCCCTTAGGATCCGGCGTTCAACCGCCATGCCGTCAAACGCAGCCGCGGTAAGTCTTGGAACAGACATGGTACTTGCTGAAGCAAGTCCCTTCTTAGCGGCAGAGGCCATGAGTCCTCTGTGAGCATCTCTTGAAGTTCCGGGTACCAAGTCCTTCTTGGCCAATCCGGAGCCACGAGTATAGTTCTTACTCCTCTACGTCTTATAATTTTCAGTACCTTAGGTATGAGAAGCAGAGGAGGGAACACATACACCGACTGGTACACCCACGGTGTTACCAGAACGTCCACAGCTATTGCCTGAGGGTCTCTTGACCTGGCGCAATACCTGTCCAGTTTTTTGTTCAGGCGGGACGCCATCATGTCCACCTTTGGTCTTTCCCAACGGTTCACAATCATGTGGAAGACTTCCCGATGAAGTCCCCACTCTCCCGGGTGGAGGTCGTGCTGAGGAAGTCTGCTTCCCAGTTGTCCACTCCCGGAATGAACACTGCTGACAGTGCTATCACATGATTTTCCGCCCAGCGAAGAATCCTTGCAGTTTCTGCCATTGCCCTCCTGTTTCATGTGCCGCCCTGTCTGTTTACGTGGGCGACTGCCGTGATGTTGTCCCACTGGATCAATACCGGCTGACCTTGAAGCAGAGGTCTTGCTAAGCTTAGAGCATTGTAAATTGCTCTTAGCTCCAGTATATTTATGTGGAGAGAAGTCTCCAGACTTGATCACACTCCCTGGAAATTTTTTCCTTGTGTGACTGCTCCCCAGCCTTTCAGGCTGGCATCCGTGGTCACCAGGACCCAGTCCTGAATGCCGAATCTGTGGCTCTTTAGTAGATGAGCACTCTGCAGCCACCACAGAAGAGACACCCTTGTCCTTGGAGACAGGGTTATCCGCTGATGCATCTGAAGATGCGATCCGGACCATTTTTCCAGCAGATCCCACTGAAAAGTTCTTGCGTGAAATCTGCCGAATGGAATCGCTTCGTAAGAAGCCACCATTTTTCCCAGGACCCTTGTGCAATGATGCACTGACACTTTTCCTGGTTTTAGGAGGTTCCTGACTAGCTCGGATAACTCCCTGGCTTTCTCCTCCGGGAGAAACACCTTTTTCTGGACTGTGTCCAGAATCATCACTAGGAACAGCAGACGTGTCGTCGGAGACAGCTGCGATTTTGGAATATTTAGAATCCACCCGTGCTGTCGTAGAACTACTTGAGATAGTGCTACTCCGACCTCCAACTGTTCTCTGGACCTTGCCCTTATCAGGAGATCGTCCAAGTAAGGGATAATTAAGACGCCTTTTCTTTGAAGAAGAATCATCATTTCGGCCATTACCTTGGTAAAGACCCGGGGTGCCGTGGACAATCCAAACGGCAGCGTCTGAAACTGATAGTGACAGTTTTGTACCACGAACCTGAGGTACCCTTGGTGAGAAGGGCAAATTGGGACATGGAGGTAAGCATCCTTGATGTCCAGGGACACCATATAGTCCCCTTCTTCCTGGTTCGCTATCACTGCTCTGAGTGACTCCATCTTGATTTGAACCTTTGTATGTAAGTGTTCAAATATTTCAGATTTAGAATAGGTCTCACCGAGCCGTCTGGCTTCAGTACCACAATATAGTGTGGAATAATACCCCTTTCCTTGTTGTAGGAGGGGTACTTTGATTATCACCTGCTGGGAATACAGCTTGTGAATTGTTTCCAATACTGCCTCCCTGTCGGAGGGAGACGTTGGTAAAGCAGACTTCAGGAACCTGCGAGGGGGAGACGTCTCGAATTTCCAATCTGTACCCCTGGGATACTACTTGTAGGATCCAGGGGTCCACTTGCGAGTGAGCCCACTGCGCGCTGAAACTCTTGAGATGACCCCCCACCGCACCTGAGTCCGCTTGTACGGCCCCAGCGTCATGCTGAGGACTTGGCAAAAGCGGTGGAGGGCTTCTGTTCCTGGGAATGGGCTGCCTGCTGCAGTCTTCTTCCCTTTCCTCTATCCCTGGGCAGATATGACTGGCCTTTTGCCTGCTTGCCCTTATGGGGACGAAAGGACTGAGGCTGAAAAGACGGTGTCTTTTTCTGCTGAGATGTGACTTGGGGTAAAAAAGGTGGATTTTCCAGCTGTTGCCGTGGCCACCAGGTCCGATGGACCGACCCCAAATAACTCCTCCCCTTTATACGGCAATACTTCCATGTGCCGTTTGGAATCTGCATCACCTGACCACTGTCGTGTCCATAAACATCTTCTGGCAGATATGGACATCGCACTTACTCTTGATGCCAGAGTGCAAATATCCCTCTGTGCATCTCGCATATATAGAAATGCATCCTTTAAATGCTCTATAGTCAATAAAATACTGTCCCTGTCAAGGGTATCAATATTTTCAGTCAGGGAATCCGACCAAGCCACCCCAGCGCTGCACATCCAGGCTGAGGCGATCGCTGGTCGCAGTATAACACCAGTATGTGTGTATATACTTTTTAGGATATTTTCCAGCCTCCTATCAGCTGGCTCCTTGAGGGCGGCCGTATCTGGAGACGGTAACGCCACTTGTTTTGATAAGCGTGTGAGCGCCTTATCCACCCTAAGGGGTGTTTCCCAACGCGCCCTAACTTCTGGCGGGAAAGGGTATAACGCCAATAATTTTCTATCGGGGGAAACCCACGCATCATCACACACTTCATTTAATTTATCTGATTCAGGAAAAACTACAGGTAGTTTTTTCACACCCCACATAATACCCTCTTTTGTGGTACTTGTAGTATCAGAAATATGTAACACCTCCTTCATTGCCCTTAACATGTAACGTGTGGCCCAAATGGAAAATACGTTTGTTTCTTCACCGTCGACACTGGAGTCAGTGTCCGTGTCTGTGTCTGTGTCGACCGACTGAGGTAAATGGGCGTTTTAAAGCCCCTGACGGTGTTTGAGACGCCTGGACAGGTACTAATTGGTTTGCCGGCCGTCTCATGTCATCAACCGACCTTGCAGCGTGTTGACATTATCACGTAATTCCCTAAATAAGCCATCCATTCCGGTGTCGACTCCCTAGAGAGTGACATCACCATTACAGGCAATTGCTCCGCCTCCTCACCAACATCGTCCTCATACATGTCGACACACACGTACCGACACACAGCACACACACAGGGAATGCTCTGATAGAGGACAGGACCCCACTAGCCCTTTGGGGAGACAGAGGGAGAGTTTGCCAGCACACACCAAAACGCTATATTATACAGGGACAACCTTATATAATAAGATTTTACTTACCGATAAATCTATTTCTCGGAGTCCGTAGTGGATGCTGGGGTTCCTGAAAGGACCATGGGGAATAGCGGCTCCGCAGGAGACAGGGCACAAAAAGTAAAGCTTTTCCAGATCAGGTGGTGTGCACTGGCTCCTCCCCCTATGACCCTCCTCCAGACTCCAGTTAGGTACTGTGCCCGGACGAGCGTACACAATAAGGGAGGATTTTGAATCCCGGGTAAGACTCATACCAGCCACACCAATCACACCGTACAACTTGTGATCTAAACCCAGTTAACAGTATGATAACAGCGGAGCCTCTGAAAGATGGCTTCCTTCAACAATAACCCGAATTAGTTAACAATAACTATGTACAATTATTGCAGATAATCCGCACTTGGGATGGGCGCCCAGCATCCACTACGGACTCCGAGAAATAGATTTATCGGTAAGTAAAATCTTATTTTCTCTATCGTCCTAGTGGATGCTGGGGTTCCTGAAAGGACCATGGGGATTATACCAAAGCTCCCAAACGGGCGGGAGAGTGCGGATGACTCTGCAGCACCGAATGAGAGAACTCCAGGTCCTCCTTAGCCAGAGTATCAAATTTGTAAAATTTTACAAACGTGTTCTCCCCTGACCACGTAGCTGCTCGGCAAAGTTGTAATGCCGAGACCCCTCGGGCAGCCGCCCAAGATGAGCCCACCTTCCTTGTGGAGTGGGCCTTTACAGATTTAGGCTGTGGCAGGCCTGCCACAGAATGTGCAAGTTGGATTGTGCTACAGATCCAACGAGCAATCGTCTGCTTAGACGCAGGAGCACCCATCTTGTTGGGTGCATACAAAATAAACAACGAGTCAGATTTTCTGACTCCAGCTGTCCTTGCAATATATATTTTTAATGCTCTGACCACGTCCAGTAACTTGGAGTCCTCCAAGTCACTTGTAGCCGCAGGCACTACAATAGGCTGGTTCAGATGAAATGCTGACACCACCTTAGGGAGAAAATGCGGACGAGTCCGCAGTTCTGCCCTGTCCGAATGGAAAATCAGATATGGGCTTTTGTAAGATAAAGCTGCCAGTTCTGACACTCTCCTGGCCGAAGCCAGGGCTAGAAGCATGGTCACTTTCCATGTGAGATATTTCAAATCCACCTTCTTTAGTGGTTCAAACCAATGAGATTTTAGAAAGTCCAAAACCACATTGAGATCCCACGATGCCACTGGAGGCACCACAGGAGGCTGTATATGTAGCACTCCCTTAACAAAGGTCTGGACTTCAGGGACTGAAGCCAATTCTTTTTGAAAGAAAATCGACAGGGCCGAAATTTGAACCTTAATAGATCCCAATTTGAGACCCATAGACAATCCTGATTGCAGGAAATGTAGGAATCGACCCAGTTGAAATTCCTCCGTCGGAGCACTCCGATCTTCGCACCACGCAACATATTTTCGCCAAATTCGGTGATAATGTTGCACGGTTACTTCCTTCCTTGCTTTAATCAAAGTAGGAATGACTTCTTCCGGCATGCCTTTTTCCTTTAGGATCCGGCGTTCAACCGCCATGCCGTCAAACGCAGCCGCGGTAAGTCTTGAAACAGACAGGGACCCTGCTGAAGCAAGTCCCTCCTTAGAGGTAGAGGCCACGGATCTTCCGTGATCATCTCTTGAAGTTCCGGGTACCAAGTCCTTCTTGGCCAATCCGGAACCACTAGTATCGTCCTTACGCCTCTTTGCCGTATAATTCTCAATACTTTTGGTATGAGAGGCAGAGGAGGAAACACATACACCGACTGGTACACCCCAAGGCGTTACCAGCGCGTCCACAGCTATTGCCTGCGGATCTCTTGACCTGGCGCAATACCTGTCCAGTTTTTTGTTGAGGCGAGACGCCATCATGTCCACCATTGGTCTTTCCCAACGGGTTACCAGCAAGTGGAAGACTTCCCGATGAAGTCCCCACTCTCCCGGGTGAAGATCGTGTCTGCTGAGGAAGTCTGCTTCCCAGTTGTCCACTCCCGGGATGAACACTGCTGACAGTGCTATCACATGATTCTCTGCCCAGCGAAGAATCCTTGCAGCTTCTGCCATTGCACTCCTGCTTCTTGTGCCGCCCTGTCTGTTCACATGGGCGACTGCCGTGATGTTGTCCGACTGGATCAACACCGGTTTTCCCTGAAGCAGAGGTTCTGCCTGGCTTAGAGCATTGTATATTGCTCTTAGTTCCAGAATGTTTATGTGAAGAGACGTTTCCAGGCTCGTCCATACTCCCTGGAAGTTTCTTCCTTGTGTGACTGCTCCCCAGCCTCTCAGGCTGGCGTCCGTGGTCACCAGGATCCAATCCTGTATGCCGAATCTGCGGCCCTCCAATAGATGAGCACTCTGCAACCACCACAGAAGAGACACCCTTGTCCTTGGAGACAGGGTTATCCGCAGGTGCATCTGAAGATGCGACCCTGACCATTTGTCCAACAGATCCCTTTGGAAAATTCTTGCGTGGAATCTGCCGAATGGAATTGCTTCGTAAGAAGCCACCATTTTTCCCAGGACTCTTGTGCATTGATGTACAGACACCTTTCCTGGTTTTAGGAGGTTCCTGACAAGCTCGGATAACTCCTTGGCTTTTTCCTCCGGGAGAAAAACCTTTTTCTGAACCGTGTCCAGAATCATCCCTAGGAACAGCAGACGAGTTGTCGGCATTAACTGGGATTTTGGAATATTCAGAATCCACCCGTGCTGTTTTAGCACTTCTTGAGACAGTGCTAATCCCATCTCTAGCTGTTCTCTGGACCTTGCCCTTATTAGGAGATCGTCCAAGTATGGGATAATTAATATGCCTTTTCTTCGAAGAAGAATCATCATCTCGGCCATTACCTTTGTAAAGACCCGAGGTGCCGTGGACAATCCGAACGGCAGCGTCTGAAACTGATAGTGACAGTTTTGTACAACGAACCTGAGGTACCCCTGGTGTGAGGGGTAAATTGGAACGTGGAGATACGCATCCTTGATGTCCAAGGATACCATAAAGTCCCCCTCTTCCAGGTTCGCTATCACTGCTCTGAGTGACTCCATCTTGAACTTGAACTTCTTTATGTACAGGTTCAAGGACTTCAGATTTAGAATAGGCCTTACCGAGCCATCCGGCTTCGGTACCACAAAAAGAGTGGAATAATACCCATTCCCTTGTTGTAGAAGAGGTACCTTGACTATCACCTGCTGAGAGTACAGCTTGTGAATGGCTTCCAAAACCGTCTCCCTTTCGGAGGGGGACGTTGGTAAAGCAGACTTCAGGAAACGGCGAGGTGGATCTGTCTCTAATTCCAACCTGTACCCCTGAGATATTATCTGCAGGATCCAGGGATCTACCTGCGAGTGAGCCCACTGCGCGCTGTAATTTTTGAGACGACCACCCACCGTCCCCGAGTCCGCTTGAGAAGCCCCAGCGTCATGCTGAGGCTTTTGTAGAAGCCGGGGAAGGCTTCTGTTCCTGGGAAGGAGCTGCCTGTTGCTGTCTCTTCCCTCGACCTCTGCCTCGTGGCAGATATGAATAGCCCTTTGCTCTCTTATTTTTAAAGGAACGAAAGGGCTGCGGTTGAAAAGTCGGTGCCTTTTTCTGTTGGGGAGTGACTTGAGGTAGAAAGGTGGATTTCCCGGCTGTAGCCGTGGCCACCAAATCTGATAGACCGACTCCAAATAACTCCTCCCCTTTATACGGCAAAACTTCCATATGTCGTTTTGAATCCGCATCGCCTGTCCACTGTCGCGTCCATAAAGCTCTTCTGGCCGAAATGGACATAGCACTTACCCGTGATGCCAGTGTGCAGATATCCCTCTGTGCATCACGCATATAAAGAAATGCATCCTTTATTTGTTCTAACGACAGTAAAATATTGTCCCTGTCCAGGGTATCAATATTTTCAATCAGGGACTCTGACCAAACTACCCCAGCACTGCACATCCAGGCAGTCGCTATAGCTGGTCGTAGTATAACACCTGCATGTGTGTATATACTTTTTTGGATATTTTCCATCCTCCTATCTGATGGATCTTTAAGTGCGGCCGTCTCAGGAGAGGGTAACGCCACTTGTTTAGATAAGCGTGTTAGCGCCTTGTCCACCCTAGGAGGTGTTTCCCAGCGCTCCCTAACCTCTGGCGGGAAAGGGTATAATGCCAATAATTTCTTTGAAATTATCAGCTTTTTATCAGGGGCAACCCACGCTTCATTACACACGTCATTTAATTCTTCCGATTCAGGAAAAACTATAGGTAGTTTTTTCACACCCCACATAATACCCTGTTTAGTGGTACCTGTAGTATCAGCTAAATGTAACGCCTCCTTCATTGCCAAAATCATATAACGTGTGGCCCTACTGGAAAATACGGTTGATTCGTCACCGTCACCACTGGAGTCGGTGCCTGTGTCTGGGTCTGTGTCGACCGACTGAGGCAAAGGGCGTTTCACAGCCCCTGACGGTGTTTTCCATAAATAAAGGCATCCATTCTGGTGTCGACTCCCTAGGGGGCGACATCCTCATATTTGGCAATTGCTCCGCCTCCACACCAATATCGTCCTCATACATGTCGACACACACGTACCGACACACAGCAGACACACAGGGAATGCTCCTAACGAAGACAGGACCCACTAGCCCTTTGGGGAGACAGAGGGAGAGTTTGCCAGCACACACCAAAAGCGCTATATATAACAGGGATAGCCTTATAATAAGTGCTCCCTTATAGCTGCTTTATATATATCAAAATATCGCCATAAATTTGCCCCCCCTCTCTGTTTTACCCTGTTTCTGTAGTGCAGTGCAGGGGAGAGACCTGGGAGCCGTCCTGACCAGCGGAGCTGTGAGAGGAAATGGCGCCGTGTGCTGAGGAGATAGGCCCCGCCCCTTTTCCGGCGGGCTCGTCTCCCGCTATTTAGTGAATCCAGGCAGGGGTTAAATATCTCCATATAGCCTCTGGGGGCTATATGTGAGGTATTTTTAGCCTTTATATAGGTTACATTTGCCTCCCAGGGCGCCCCCCCCAGCGCCCTGCACCCTCAGTGACTGCGTGTGAAGTGTGCTGAGAGGAAAATGGCGCACAGCTGCAGTGCTGTGCGCTACCTTTAGAAGACTGCAGGAGTCTTCAGCCGCCGATTCTGGACCTCTTCTGACTTCAGCATCTGCAAGGGGGCCGGCGGCGCGGCTCCGGTGACCATCCAGGCTGTACCTGTGATCGTCCCTCTGGAGCTGATGTCCAGTAGCCAAGAAGCCAATCCATCCTGCACGCAGGTGAGTTCACTTCTTCTCCCCTCAGTCCCTCGTTGCAGTGATCCTGTTGCCAGCAGGACTCACTGTAAAATAAAAAACCTAAGCTAAACTTTTTCTAAGCAGCTCTTTAGGAGAGCCACCTAGATTGCACCCTTCTCGGCCGGGCACAAAAATCTAACTGGAGTCTGGAGGAGGGTCATAGGGGGAGGAGCCAGTGCACACCACCTGATCTGGAAAAGCTTTACTTTTTGTGCCCTGTCTCCTGCGGAGCCGCTATTCCCCATGGTCCTTTCAGGAACCCCAGCATCCACTAGGACGATAGAGAAAAGTGTTTTCCCTTATAGCATCTTAATATATAATAATATCGCCAAATAAGTGCCCCCCCTCTCTGTTTTAACCCTGTTTCTGTAGTGCAGTGCAGGGGAGAGCCTGGGAGCCTTCCTAGCAGCGGAGCTGTGTAGGAAAATGGCGCTGTGTGCTGAGGAGAATAGGCCCCGCCCCCTTTTTGGCGGGCTTCTTCTCCCGTTTTTCTGACAACCTGGCAGGGGTTAAATACATCCATATAGCCCCAGGGGCTATATGTGATGTATTTTTAGCCAGCATAGGTACTTTCATTGCTGCCCAGGGCGCCCCCCCAAGCGCCCTGCACCCTCAGTGACCGTTGGTGTGAAGTGTGCTGAGAGCAATGGCGCACAGCTGCAGTGCTGTGCGCTACCTCATGAAGACTGAGAAGTCTTCAGCCGCCGATTTCTGGACCTCTTCTCTCTTCAGCATCTGCAAGGGGGTCGGCGGCGCGGCTCCGGTGACCCATCCAGGCTGTACCTGTGATCGTCCCTCTGGAGCTAGTGTCCAGTAGCCTAAGAAGCCAATCCATCCTGCACGCAGGTGAGTTCACTTCTTCTCCCCTAAGTCCCTCGTTGCAGTGAGCCTGTTGTCAGCAGGACTCACTGAAAATAAAAAACCTAACAAAACTTTTACTCTAAGCAGCTCTTTAGGAGAGCCACCTAGATTGCACCCTTCTCGGCCGGGCACAAAAACCTAACTAAGGCTTGGAGGAGGGTCATAGGGGGAGGAGCCAGTGCACACCACCTGATCCTAAAGCTTTTACTTTTGTGCCCTGTCTCCTGCGGAGCCGCTATTCCCCATGGTCCTGACGGAGTCCCCAGCATCCACTTAGGACGTCAGAGAAAAGATAAGCGCCTCACTTGCCATAGACTTTTTACTGCAGAGTTTTAACTATAATGCTGGGCATACACTATACAATTATCTGGCAGATAATCTGCCAGATCTGGCTGGTTGGAAAGAAAACTGGTACTCTACGAGAGCAAATGACAATCGAACATTTGCTCCCTCACACTGGAAAATGGACAAAATTGTCTTTCCCACAAATTGGTATCACGTATTTAACCAATTTGAATGACAGTTGTCAGTTTTCCAGTGTTTGGGAGCAAATGGTCAATTCTCAATTGCTCTCATCCAGTCCCAGAATTTCATTCCAACCAGCCAGATCTGGCAGACTATCTGACAGAAAATTGTATAGTGTATTCCCATCTTAACAATGATTTGAATAATGCAAAGATATTTCTAATACATTCTTTGTATTTTTAATATACTTTATATAATCAAACCTCTGGCTTATAGATTAGTATGACCGGAAAGGCTCCATCTTACCCCACCACACATCACTGATGTGATGTCACGATGTTGCAGAGTGAAGGATACAGCAAACATGGACGAACAATTATTTAGAGAAGAAAATTGGTGAGAAGACTGTAAAACTGCAATGACCGAGGATTAGTTTAGGCGCCTAATGTAGACTGAGGCGGGGGTCGGTGGGTGAAAGGAAGGGGGGGAAGGGAACATGTTGCCCACCATGTTGTAGTATTAGACACAAGATAGAAAAAGTACACTTCATAGTTACAAATCTTTCTAATGGAATTATGGGCTGATCATTTGAACGTCCTCAGTTTGGGATTATAATGTTCTTTACTATATTTAGTTTTAACAGACACTTCACATACACTAAAACAGGGGTAGGCAACAGTGATGTGTGATGAGGTAAAATAGAGACTTTCCTTTCATAGGGGTTTGTTAGCAAACAAAAAAAAAAAGCACACTAATGGGCAAAACCATGTGGCACATCAGGTGGGGCAAATGTAACATGTGCATAAAGAGTATCCCAGCACCATCACTACACACTATATCCCTTCCTACCAAATTCATCTAACCTCATTGCTACAGCAACCCTGATAATCCCATTCACATGACACCCTCAGACTCTCTCCTATGCCCACTGGAATGCCAGATCTTTCTTTAACTAACTGGTCCCAACCTACAACCTTTTCATCTCCTGTTCCCTGCATCTCCTAGCCATCACTGAAACCTGGATTACCCCCTCTGACACACACACAGTTACTCCTGCTGCTCTCTCTGCTGGCAGGCTTACATTCTCACATACCCCCCGACACGGTGGTCGCCATGGTGGTGGCGTTTGAGTCCTTTTACCCTCTAGCTACACCTACCAACTCATGCCTTCAGAACCACCCCTCACATTTCCTCAACAACTTTGCTTCCTGGCTTCCTAACTTCATGTCTTCAGACATTCCCTCCATTATCCTAGGAGATATCATCACTATCGATATCCCCACACAATTACCTGCCACTAAAGTCCTTAACCTCATCTATTCACTCTGTCTCTCCCAGTGGACCACCTTACCCTCCCATGTAAATGGGAGCTCTCTGGATATGGTTCTCTCTCTCAACGTTGTCCTATTTCTCCAACATCCCTTTTCACCTCTGACCACCAACTGCTCTCTTAACTTACCTCTCTCTCTCTGCTTCCCCATCTCTACCTCCTAAGGCTACCATAACTGCTTCCCCATCCCTACCTCCTAAGGCTACCATTACTAAGTGTACCATTGAGGCTACTGACACCTCATCCCTATCCTCCCTGTTCGACTCGCTTCTCTCTCCATATTAGAAAACTGATCTGTTTAAAAAGCAGAAGGTAGTTAAAGCTGAATTACCCCACTCTTACTATTTGCTGGACATCAGACGGGAACCCTGGGCTACCCCGGTTAAGAAGTTCCCTGTCTCTAAAAGGGCTTTGGCCCGGTATCCCATTCCTACCGAAATTTGCAACAAATGAGAATCCATAGGCGGTGGGTTTTCCCATGTCGCCCATCTAGTGGTATCCTCCAAGTTACCGGTTATGACTGTCACCTCTCTGAAGGAACCAACTGATAAACGTATTGAGTGTTGTCTGAAAACTATTTACTCCCTTACGGGTGCTGTTCACAGGCCCACTATAGCTGCCATTTGGGCCGCAAAGGCTATAGAAGCCTGGGCACGGGCTTTAGAAGAGGAAATGCCCGAAGACGCTTCTGAGGAAAGCAGTCAATACCAGACTCCTTGCTTATTATATTCAAGAAGTATCCTCTGAGGCATCCATTCTAGCATGCTGTATTTTATGGCTGAAGCCTTGGAAAGTGGACTTCGATTCCAAAAAGACTTTGGAAATACTCCTTCACAGGGGACGTACTCTTTGGGGAAGAATTAATCAAAATTGGTTTCCTCCTTGGCAGCTGCCAAAACAGCCTTCCTTCGCATAACCCTGCACATAAGGCCAAGAGTACTACTTTTCGCTCCTTTCAGTCTCAGGGGAAAGCAAAAAGGTCAGTCATTCCCCAGACAATCTTGTCAGCCCAAACCTTCCAAGCCAAACAGTCCTGGGCCACACGTCAGCCGGCTGCTAAATCAGACAAGCACGCAGCCCGACGGGGCAGGCCTCCTCCTGGTGGACCCCAGGGTGGGAGGCAGACTTGCACACTTCACTCAAGTTTGGCGCACGACCACTTCAGACGCCTGGGTGCTAGCTATCGTCTCTCACAGGTACACGGTTTCGTTCGAGTGACCCCCCCCCCACCAGTTCTTCATCACGGGCCTACCAGCGGACAGATAAAGGCGCACACATTGTAACTGTAGTCGGTTCTCTACTACACTCGGGAGTGAATGCGACTGTTCCTCGGCTACAGAGGTGCAGTGGTTATTACTCTACCCTGTTTTTGGTCCCAAAACCCAACGGATCCCACTGACCCATACTCAAATCTTTGTACAAGTTTGTGAGGGTGTCCAAATTTTGTATGAAAAACTTTACGGTCAATAGTTCTGGCTCTGAAGCCAGGGGACTACATGGTCTCTCTGTATATTCAGGTTTCGTTATGATGGCCGATCTCCATTTTGGATACTCCGAGCCAAAGGCTGTGTCTGTCCCCAGACAGTTATAAAGCTGCAGCGCACAATACTTCACTTTCTTCACCATTCACGAGTGTCCATACATTCAGCAATGCAGACTCGCGGTCTGATGGTGTGTCGTCCTTCGACATGGTAGAGTACGCTCAGTCTCACTCTTGCCCCCTGATTCGTTCCATTTGGAAAGTGCTATGTCATCAGATCTCAAATGATCTCCCCGACTCTGGAGGTTCGCCTGTCGCTGACTTAGAGGCTTCAGGACCAGCACTTGAGCATTGGCCGTCCTTTCTGGATCCCCAACTGGGTCCTATTGACAATGGACGGAGCAACACTTGTTTCAAGGTTGTTGGAACAGGTTGGAATCTCTACTTCCAATCAAAATTCTGGAGTTGAGAGCAGTGTTCAATGCACTGACTGGCTCGCCCCTTCTGCAAAACAGGCCTGTTCGTTCAGTCATAAAATTCCACCATGGTGGCCTATATCAACCATCAGGGAGGCACTCAAAGCCGTATGGCAATGTTGGAAGTGTCCAAAATCCTGTGTTAGGCGGAACGTCATCTTCCGGCCATATCGGTAGTATTCATCCCGGGTAATCTCAACTGGGAAGCGGATTTCCTCAGTCGTCAGGATGTTCACTCTGGAGTGGGCTCTTCATCCCGCGGTCTTTCAACTCTTGGTGGACAGATGAGGTCTACCAGATGTGGATCTCATGGCCTCGCGACACAAATCACAAAGTTCAAGACTTCAGATCTCAAATCCGGAACCCTCAGGCAGCGACCGTGGATGCTCTAGCGGTCCCCTGGACCGCTCTGCTGCCTTACATCTTCCCGCCAGTATCTCTTCTACCCTGGATGCTTAAGAAGTTAAAGCTAGAAGGCTGTCAATTCATTCTCATCGCTCCAGCGTGGCCCAGAAGTCATAGGTTTTAAGATCTCCAGGGACTCTCAGCAAAGCAACCACTTTTCCTCAGCGACGGGACCTGTTATCTCAGGGGTCCTGCCTTCACCAGACTCTGGCCTGGCTGTCCTTTTGACGGCGTGGCTCTTGAAGCTTCGCTTCTAAGTTCGAAGGGTTTCTCTGAGGCGGTTGTTCAGACTATGTTGAAAGCACGCAAACCGGCCCCTGACCGGGTATATTATATAGAGTATAGCACACTTATTTCACATGGTGCGCTTCCAAGCATTAGGATGCCTCTAAATTCAGGAATGCATGAATTTTGGCATTTCTCCAACGATGTTTAGACTTATGCCTTTGTCTTGCTTCTCTCAAGGTACACATTTCTGCCTTGTCTGTTTGGTTTCAGCGCAAGATCGCTTCTGTACCTGATGTACACACATTTCTTCATGGCGTTATTCACATCCAGCCTCCCTATGTAACCTTGGTGGCACCCTGGGATTTGTGTCGTGTTGAAGGGTCCTTCAAGAGGCTCCGTTTGAACCCCTTGAATCTGTGGATCTGAAATGGCCGTCAAGGTTCTCTTTGCAGATACAAACTCCTCCATGCCAGCTGCCGTGTGGGCGCCCCGTGGAATCCAGAGTACCTCGCAGAAAGATTTAACAATGGTAAGTCTACCATAAATATCCTTTTCTGCAGCGGGGTACACTGGTACTCCACAGGGAATAACATCGGGGATGTCCTAAAGCAGTTCCTCATGGGAGGGGACCCACTGTAGCGGGCAAAAGAACCCGGTGTCCAAAGGAGGTATCCTGGGAGGCGGAAGTATCAAAGGCATAGAACTTGATGAACGTGTTCACTGAGGACCACGTAGCCACCTTGCACAATTGTTCTGCAGACGCGCCACGGCGGGCCACCCAAGAAGGTCCAACAGACCAAGCAGAATGGGCCTTGATAGCAGCAGGTGCTGGGAGTCCAGCCTGCGCATAAGCTTGTGAAATCACCATTCTAATCCATCTGACCAAGGTCTGCTTATTCGCAGGACAGCCACGTTTGTGAAAACCAAAAAGTCCCCCCCAAAAAAAAAGAATCTGACACTCTGATAGAGGCAGTCCTTTCTACATATATACAGAGACCCCGTACCACATCCAAACACCACTATTTGGAGTACAAACCAGGAGAGATAAAGGCCGAAACCACAATCTCTTGGTTAAGGTGGAAAGATGACACCACCTTAGGCAGGTAACCAGGGCGAGTACGGAGGACTGTCTGGACACTATAAAACAGGACAAAGCGCCTAAGTCAAACACTCTTCTAGCAGAGGCAATAACCAACAGGAACAGAACCTTAATAGTAGGCCATTTCAGGTCCACAGAATCAAGAGGCTCCAAGGGAGACTTCCGCAGGGCATTAAGGAACACAGACAGATCCCATGGAGCCACAGAAGGGACATAGGGAGGTTGTATCCACAAAACACACAGAGAAAAAGAGAGAAAAAGAGAGAGAGAGAGAGAAAAAAAGAGAGAGAGAGAGAGAGAGAGAAAAAAAGAGAGAGAGAGAGAGAGAAAAAAAGAGAGAGAGAGAGAGAGAGAGAGAGAGAGAAAGAGAGAGAAAAAAAAGAGAGAGAGAGAGAGAAAAAAAAGAGAGAGAGAGAGAGAGAAAAAAAAAAAGAGAGAGAGAGAGAGAGAGAGAGAGAGAGAGAGAGAGTGTGAGAGTGTGAGAGTGTGAGAGAGTGAGTGTGTGTGTGTGTGTGTGTGTGTGTGTGTGTGTGTGTGTGTGTGTGTGTGTGTGTGTGTGTGTGTGTGTGTGTGTGTGTGTGTTTGTCAAGAAGAGACGCAATTTTCCTCTAAAACCACACCGACAAGGCAGAAAAATGAGGGAGGCCAGACGAAAGCCTAAGTCCAGGCCTTGTTGCAAAAAGGCCAAAAGCCATGAGGTTCTGACCTTATATACATCGTACTTCTTAGCAGCACACCAGGTGAAGAGTTACAGACCCTGTAGTAAATCCGAGCCGAAGCCGGTTTACCGGCCTTCAGCATAGTTTGGACGACCGCCTCAGAGAATCCTTAGGAGTGACACTTCAAGAACCATGCCGTCAAAGCCAGTCTGGCCAGGTCTGGGTAGACGCAAGGGCCCTGAACGAGGAGGTCTGGGCATTGAGAAAGTAGAAGAGGACATTCCATCGATAGACCCTGCAGGTCTGAGAACCAATGCCGTCTGGGCCATGCTGGAGCGACTAGAAGTAGTATTCCTCCTTCTTGCTTGAACTTCCGCAGAACCCTGGGCAGGAGTGACACCGGAGGGAACACGTATGGTAGTCGAAATTTCCATGGAATTGCCAGTGCATCCATGAACGTTACCTGAGGATCCCTTATCCGTAATCCGAAGACCGAAACTTTGTGATTATGTCGAGAAGCCATCAGGTCTACATCTGGTAGGCCCCACTTATCCACTAGGAGTTGAAACAACTCCGGATGAAGGTTCCACTCTACGGCGTGAATGTCCTGATGATTGAGGAAATCCGCTTCCCAGTTGAGGACCCCCGGAATAAACACTGACGATATTGCTGGCAGATGGCGGTCCACCCATTGAAGAAATCTGGACACTTCCATCATTGCTTTTCGACTTCGAGTGCCGCCTTGATTATTTATGTACGCCACCGTGGAGGTGTTGTCAGTCTGTACATGAACAGGCCGGTTCCTTAACAGAGGCAGGACTAGTGTCAATGCGTTGAACACTGCCCGCAGTTCCAGAATGTTAATGGGGAGGAGAGACTCCTCCTTGGTCCAGCGACCCTGGAGAGAGACTGTTGCTTGAACACCGCGCCCCAGCCCCTCAGACTGGCGTCCATTGTCGGGAGGACCATTGTAGGAATCCAGAAGGGACGGCCCTTGCTTAACTGTTGATCCTGGAGCCACCAGGACAGGGACAAGCGGACCTCCGGGATCAGGACTATCATTTGAGACCTGATCCACTGAGGCAGACCGTCCCACTTGGATAGGATTAACCGTTGGAGAGGGCAAGAATGGAATTGAGCATACTCCACCATGACGAAAGACGACATCAGGCCTAGTACTTGCCCAAGAGTGTCCGTTCGCTCTGCGATGCGACAGGGGAAGTATCTGATCCTATCCTGAAGCCTCAGGACCTTCTCTGGAGACAGAAACAACCTCCGGCTGTGCGTATCCAGTAGAGCCCCCAGGTGCACCATGCGCCGCGCAGGGACCAGGGAGGACTTTTTCCAATTGATCAGACACCCGTGAGCTGTGAGGAATTGCACCGTCAGCTGGAGATGACTCAGGAGGACTTCTTGGGAGCTTGCCAAGATCAGCAGAATCCTGATTCCCTGTTGATGGAGATGAGCAGTCATCACGGCCATGACCTTGGTGAAAACCCGAGGGGCCGTGGTCAGTCCAAACAGCAGAGCTCTGATTTGATAATGGGAGGTTGCCAACACCGCAGATATTGCTGATGTGAAATGGCAATAGGTATATGCAGGTAAGCATATTGTATATCCAGGGATACCATGTAGTCCCCAGGTTCCATGGCCAGTACAATGGACGCAGTGTTTCCATACGGAACTTGGAAACTCTCACAAACTTGTTCAGTTACTTGAGGATAAGAATAGGCCGGAAAGACCCATTGGGTTTCAGTACTAAAAACAGGGTTGAGTAGTAGCCCCTCCCTCTTTGAGAGACAGGCACCGGCACCAGCACTCCTGTCTCCAGGAGGGATTGGACAAGTTTAGAGCTTGCGCCTTCGACGGGTCCTATGGGATGACCGCTGAACTGGCGAGGGGGGACGTCTCTTGAAAGAGACCGCATACCCGTGAGAGACGTCCTGCACCCACGCGTCTGAAGTGGTCCTTAACCAGACCTGGGTGAACTGCAGGAGTCTGCCTCCCACCCTGGGGTCCCCCAGGGGAGGCACGTCCCGTCATACTGCAGGCTTGTCCTGTTTGGAAGCAGGCTGACTGGCAGCCCAGGAGTGTTCAGATTTGGGATTACCGGTCATGGAAGTACGAGGCTTGATCAAGTACACCTGACCCTTTAATTTACCTGAAGTCCGAAAGGAACGAAAAGTAGTACTTTTAGCTTTCGAAGCAGAAGGAGTAGTATTAGGAAGGCACGCAGTCTTAGCAGAGGCTAAGTCAGTCACGATCTTAAGATCTTCTCCAAATAGGATGTCTCAGTCTTCTTGGAATCTAGGTCCACCTTCCAGGGCCGCAACCATAGAATTTGGCGAGCCAAAATAGACGTAGTGGACGCTTTGGATGCCAGAATACCTGCCTCAGAGGACGCCTCTTCAATATAATGGGAGGCGGTGGTAATAATAAGATTTTACACTTACCGGTAAATCTATTTCTCGTAGTCTGTAGAGGATGCTGGGACTCCGTAAGGACCATGGGGAATAGACGGGCTCCGCAGTAGGCATGGGCACTTTAAGAAAGACTTTGGACTCTGGGTGTGCACTGGCTCCTCCCTCTATGCCCCTCCTCCAGACCCCAGTTAGAGAAACTGTGCCCAGAGGAGATGGACAGTACGAGGAAAGGATTTTTGGGAATCCCAGGGCAAGATTCATACCAGCCACACCAATCACACCGTATAACTTGTGATAACTACCCAGTTAATAGTATGAACAAACAGTCTCGGTCTACACCGATGAAACTATAACAGAACCCTTATGTAAGCAATAACTATATACAAGTCTTGCAGAAGAAGTCCGCACTTGGGACGGGCGCCCAGCATCCTCTACGGACTACGAGAAATATATTTACCGGTAAGTGTAAAATCTTATTTTCTCTAACGTCCTAGAGGATGCTGGGGACTCCGTAAGGACCATGGGGATTATACCAAAGCTCCCAAACGGGCGGGAGAGTGCGGATGACTCTGCAGCACCGATTGAGCAAACAGGAGGTCCTCCTCAGCCAGGGTATCAAATTTATAGAACTTTACAAAGGTGCTTGACCCCGACCAAGTAGCTGCTCGGCACAACTGTAATGCCGAGACCCCTCGGGCAGCCGCCCAAGACGAGCCCACCTTCCTAGTGGAATGGGCATTAACCAATTTAGGCAATGGCAATCCCGCCGTAGAATGCGCCTGCTGAATCGTGTTACAGAGCCAGCGAGCAATAGTCTGCTTTGAAGCAGGCGCGCCAACTTTGTTGGCTGCATACAGAACAAACAGCGCTTCAGTTTTCCTAACCCTCGCTGTTCTGGTCACATAAATCTTCAAAGCCCTGACCACATCAAGGGACTCGGAACCCTCCAAGTCCCGTGTAGCCACAGGCACGACAATAGGTTGATTCATATGAAAAGAAGAGACCACTTTAGGCAGAAATTGAGGACGAGTCCTCAATTCTGCCCTATCCACGTGGAAAACCAGATAGGGGCTTTTATGTGACAAAGCCGCTAATTTTGAAACACGCCTAGCAGAAGCCAAGGCCAACATGACCACTTTCCAAGCGAGATATTTCAACTCCACTGTTGTGAGTGGTTCAAACCAAGGTGACTTGACGAAACTTAACAACACATTAAGATCCCACGGCGCCACCGGAGGAACGAAAGGAGGCTGAATATGCAGCAACCCCTTCACGAATGTCTGTGCTTCAGGAAGAGAAGCCAATTCCTTTTGAAAGAAAATGGATAAGGCCGAAATTTGGACCTTTATGGACCCTAATTTTAGGCCCAAAGTCACTCCTGTTTGCAGGAAGTGAAGCAGACGACCCAAATGGAACTCCCCCGTAGGAGCAGTCCTGGCCTCACACCAAGAAACATATTTTCGCCATATACGGTGATAATGTTTCGATGTCACGTCCTTCCTAGCCTTGATCAGGGTAGGAATGACCTCCTCCGGAATACCTTTTTTCGCTAGGATCCAGCGTTCAACCGCCATGCCGTCAAACACAGCCGCAGGTAAGTCTTGGAACCGACAGGGCCCCTGCTGCAGCAGGTCCTGTCTTAGAGGAAGAGGCCACGGATCTTCTGTGAGCAACTCCTTGCAGATCCGGATACCAAGTCCTTCGTGGCCAATCTGGAACAATGAGGATTGTTCTTACTCTTCTTAGTCTTATTATTCTCAACACCTTGGGTATGAGAGGTAGAGGAGGGAACACATAGACCGATCTGAACACCCACGGTGTCACTAGAGCGTCCACCGCTACCGCCTGAGGGTCTCTTGACCTGGCGCAATACCGCTTTAGCTTTCTGTTGAGATGGGACGCCATCATGTCTATCTGAGGCAGTCCCCACCGACCCACGATCTGTGCGAAGACTTCTTGATGAAGTCCCCACTCTCCCGGATGCAGGTCGTGCCTGCTGAGGAAGTCCGCTTCCCAGTTGTCCACCCCCGGGATGAATACAGCTGATAGGGTGCTTACATGGCCTTCCGCCCAGCGAAGAATCCTGGTCGCTTCTGCCATGGCCGCTCTGCTCCTTGTGCCGCCTTGGCGGTTTACATGAGCAACTGCTGTGACATTGTCTGACTGAATCAGAACCGGTTTGTCCCGAAGCAATGCCTCCGCCTGGCGTAGGGCGTTGTATATGGCCCTCAACTCCAGGACGTTGATGTGGAGACAAGTCTCTAGACTTGACCAGAGACCTTGGAAATTTCTTCCCAGTGTGACTGCTCCCCAACCTCGGAGGCTTGCGTCCGTGGTCACCAGGATCCAGTCCTGAATGCCGTACATGCGGCCTTCCAGGAGGTAAGCACTGTGCAGCCACCACAGGAGAGATACCCTGGCTCTGGGAGACAGGGTGATCCTTTGATGAATTTGTAAATGAGACCTGGACCATTTGTCCAGTAGGTCCCATTGAAAAGTCCTCGCATGGAACCTGCCGAAGGGGATGGCCTCGTACGATGCCATCATCTTCCCCAGGACACGTGTGCAGTGAAGCACTGAAACCATTTTTGGCTTTAATAGGTTCCTGACCAGAGCTATGAGCTCCTGAGGCTTTTCCATCGGAAGAAAAACCTTTTTCTGTTCTGTGTCCAGAATCAGGCCCAAAAAGGTCAGACTCGTTGTAGGAACCAGCTGGGACTTCGGAATATTGAGAATCCAGCCGTGCCCCTGCAACATCCTCACCGACAGCGACACGCTGTCCAGCAACTTCTCCCGAGATCTCGCCTTTATGAGGAGATCGTCCAAGTATTGGATAATTGTGACACCCTGCTTGCGCAGGAGCACCATCATTTCCGCCATTACCTTGATGAAAATTCTCGGGGCTGTAGAAAGCCCAAACGGCAACGTCTTAAATTGGTAATGACAGTCCTGTACTGCAAATCTCAGGAACGCCTGGTGAGGAGGGAAAATCGGAACATGAAGGTATGCATCCTTTATGTCCAGGGACACCATCCAATCCCCCCCCCCCCCCTCCAGGCTGGAGATGACCGCTCTGAGCGATTCCATCTTGAACTTGAGCTTTTTCAAGTACAAGTTCAGGGATTTTAGATTCAAAATGGGCCTGACCGAACCGTCCGGTTTCGGGACCACAAACAGGGTTGAGTAATACCCCTTTCCTTGCTGGAGAAGAGGAACTTTGACCATCACCTGTTGAATATACAGTAGGCAAAGGACTGCGATCTCCTCCTAACATCTTATTCTCTCACCTACAGGTAATCAAAATAATTACTACGACTCTCAGCAGTTGCACAGCGATCTAGGATACTATACTCTACAGTGTCTGTTTGCTTAGGTAATCTGGAGTTATTGTTTTGTGCAGAATTTAGCCTGTTTAATTGTTAGATATTTGGGGAATTTGGGATGTCCTCCTCCCATACCATTATTTGTTTGTTTTAGCTTTATTGCCCACCAGTGGGTGTTGGGCAATGGGTGGGGTTTTAATCAATGAACACATGTTAATGTTAGTTCATATTAGAGTATACTTGGCTGATTACGCCTGGCTGATTGATCCAGGGTGTAGGACTCTAAGGGAGGAGGCTCAAAGGGAGAAGATATATAATTTTAGTATCAAAGCCTGGACTTAAACTGGACGAAAAACTGAAAGAAAACCTCAAACAACAACAGATGAACTACTTATCAATATCAACTGCATATGCATATTTATCACCCTCCAACTTTCACTCTATGAACACTATGCAACCCATTTGCAGAAAAGAACATATGTAAGATCTGGTTTCCATCCATAATCAGGATTACAAAGATCTTCTTTGGGACAATTGTGAGTTCATCTTCTCATCTACAAACACTTGAAAAATCTAACAGAATTACCATTGCTTCTTAACCCTCTCACAATCCTTTCATTTCTTACAGCCCAAATACATTTCTGCACCCACTTTATCTACGCTTTTGACTCATTCCATACTAAATCTACACCCATTGAGACTACACTGCTTTTCTCACCTGCATTTCTGCAATTCTTCTGCTCTGATTCCCTTACAGTCTCCACTCCTACTTCCACTTTCCCTCAACCTATTTACCTACTTAACACTATGTCAAGGCTTTCTTATACTCCCCACATCACTCAGTGTCTACCTAATAATGTATCTTTATCCTTCCCCCCCCCCCTAGTCTCCTACACCTCCTCCTCTGTCTCCCCTCCATCCCTCTGTTTCCTTCCCCCTCCTTTCCTGTTACCCCACATTCATTTACCTCTGCCCCATGGTCCTGCTACCCCACAACTCAGCCCTGCTCCCTCTCTCCCTTCCCTGTCACCTCCCCATATCCCCATCACACTGACCTCCCTCCCTGCCCACCTCCTGCAGTTTCCCCTCCTAGCTCAGGCACCCGTACCATCACTACTCTCTCATCATCCCTGCCATCAAAGTTAATCTCACCTCATCGCTACAGCAACCCTGATAATCTCATTCACATCTCTCCCACAAACTCATACCCCTTATCCTGTGCCCTCTGGAATGCCAGATCTGTTTGTAACAAACTGGTCCCCACTCATGACCTTTTCATTTCCAACTCCCTACACCTACTAGCCATTACTGAAACTTGGATTACACCCTCTGACACTACTTCTCCTGCTGCTCTCTCTGCTGGGGGCCTCACATTCTCACCCCCCCCCCCCCCGACCTGGGGGTCGCCATGGGGGTGGTGTTGGGGTCCTTTTACCTTCTAGTTACTCCTACCAACTCATACCACCAGAACCATCCCTTACATTCTCAACATTTGAGGTCCATGCCATACGCCTCTTCCAACCAGTCCATCTTAGAGTAGCTGTCATTTACCGCCCCCCTGGCACTGCTTCCAAATTCATCGACAACTTTGCTTCCTGGCTTCCTCTCTTCTGACATTCCCTCCATTATCCTGGGCGATTTCAACATCCCTATTGACATCCCCACACAATCCCCTGCCTCTAAACTCCTTAACCTCACCTCTTCACTTGGTCTCTCCCAGTGGACCTCCTCACCCTCCCATGTGAATAGGAGCTCACTGGATCTGGTATTCACTCACCGCTGTGATATTTCTGATTTTTCCAACTCCCCATTTCCCCTCTCTGATCACCACCTGCTCTCCTTTAACCTATCTCTCTCGACTTCCCCATCTCTACCACCTAAGGCTACCATCACTAAGCGTAACATTGAAGCTATTGACACCACATTCCTTTCCTCCCTGTTTGACTCACTTCTCTCTCCTATTCTCTCTCATGCCCTGAACAAGCCACTTCCACATACAATGCATCCCTTACTTCTGCTCTTGACTGTTGCTCCACCAACCACTATTCACCCTCGCAAATTAACACCTCAACCCTGGCACACCAAATGCACCAGATATCTGCAAAAATGCTCACGTACTGCTGAGAGACACTGGAGGAAATCACGCTCTAAGGCAGACTTCCTCCATTTCAAACTTATGCTCTCATCCTTCAGTGCTGCCCTTTCTCTTGCTAAACAGTCATACTTCAAGAACCTCATCTCCTCCCAGTCTTCCAACCCCCGGCGCCTCTTTGCCACTCTCAACTCACTCCTCTGCCCACCTCGTCTCCCTTACTCACTCTCTGCTCTTGACTTTGCCACTTACTTCACATCATAAATTGACTCCATACGTCAGGACATCACATCACATCACACCAGTCCATCAGTAATCAGCCTTCTCCCATCCCTTACCAACCCTCCCCATCCCTCGCACCTACTCTGACATCTTTCTCCCATGCATCTGGAGAGGAAGTCATGGCCCTCATTCGTTCCTGTCCCCTCACCACTTGACCCTATCCCCTCCCACCTCCTCCGCTACCTCTCTCCTTCTGCTTGTTCCCATCTTTCCCACCTTCTCAATCTATCCCTCTCATCAGGCACTGTCCCCTCTGCCTTCAAGCATGCACTCATCTCTCCTATTCTTAAAAAACCTACACTTGATCCAAACACTCTCTCCAACTACCGACCCATCTCTCTCCTCCCTTTTGCCTCCAAACTCCTTGAGCGTATTGTCTACAACCGCCTTACTTCCTTTCTTTCCTCACACTTACTGCTTGACCCATTCCAGTCTGGCTTCCGTCCTCTCCACTCCACTGAAACTGCCCTTACAAAAGTAAGCAATGACCTCCATGCTGCTAAATCTAAGGGACACTACTCTATACTTATTCTACTTGATCTCTCTGCTGCTTTTGACACTGTGGACCATCCTCTCCTACTGCAAATTCTTCACTGCATTGGTCTACGTGACACTGCCCTCTCTTGGCTGTCCTCCTACCTTTCTGACCGTTCTGTCTGTCTCCTCTCAAGACTCCACCTCCCCCTCACTTCCACTAACTGTAGGGGTACCCCAAGGTTCTGTCCTTGGTCCTCTTCTCTTCTCTCTATACGTCCTCACTAGGTAAGCTCATTAGTTCTTTTGGTTTCCAATATCATCTCTACGCTGATGACACCCAAATCTATCTTTCCTCTCCAGACCTCTCCCCTGCTCTCCTCACTCGTATCTCAAACTGTCTCTCTGCTACCTCTTCCTGGATGTCCCAGCGCTTTCTTAAACTTAACATGTCTACGACCGAGCTGATCATCTTCCCTCCCTCCCACATAACCTCCCCTCCTACAATATCATTATCTATTGATGGCACTACTATCTCCTCTAGCACCCAAGTGCGCTGTCTTGGAGTAATCCTGGACTCCGCCCTCTCCTTCAGGCCACACATTCAGCACCTCTCACAAACCTGCCATTTTCATCTAAAAAATATTTCCAGGATCAGACCCTTTCTGACCCAGGATGCTACTAAGACTCTTATCCACTCACTGGTCATCTCCAGACTGGACTACTGTAATCTGCTCCTGACTGGCATTCCTGACAAATACCTCTCTCCACTCCAATCTATCCTCAATGCTGCTGCCCGGCTCATCTTCCTCACCAAACGCACTACGTCCACCTCTCCTCTCTTACTAGACCTTCACTGGCTCCCCTTCCCTTTCAGAATCCATTTCAAGCTTCTCACACTCGCTTACAAAGCCCTCACCCACTCCTCTCCCATCTACATCTCTGACCTTATCTCCCTTTACACTCCCACCCGTCCTCTTCGCTCTGCTAATGCACGCCGACTCTCCTGCCTACGGATTACTTCCTCCCACTCCTACCTCCAAGATTTTTCACGTGCTGCACCACTTCTTTGGAATTCCTTACCTCTCCCCCTCAGACTCTCCACCTCTCTACAAAACTTCAAACGGGCTCTCAAGACCCACTTCTTCACCAAACCCAGCCAAATCTCATCCTAACCCTCCTTTCTACGCTCTCTATGTACCCCAACTGTGTCACCCCTGTCTGTCTACCCCTCCCCTTTAGAATGTAAGCTCTCACGAGCAGGGCCCTCTTCCCTCATGTGCTTATCCTTTCTTACTTTAATAATCTTCAACTGCACCAATTCCATCAGTCTTCTGCCACATGATACTTATTCCAGTGTCATCTGCTGATGTAACTATGTTTATTTACCCTGTACTTGTCCTATATTGTCGTCAACTGCAAGTTGCTGTTTTCCTGTTTGATTATTTGTAATTGGGCGCTGCGGAACCCTTGTGGCGCCATATAAAGGATAATAATAATAAAATTTTTGAATAGCAGTCAACACTAACTCCCTCTCTGACGGGGAAGCTGGCAGAGCCGATTTGAAAAACCGGCAAGGAGGCACGTCTTCGAATTCCAGCCTGTATCCCTGAGAAACAATCTCTATAGCCCAAGGATCCACCTGTGAGTGAACCCAGACCTGGCTGAAAAATCGAAGACGTGCCCCCACTTCAGCTGACTCCCCCCAAGAAGCCCCAGTATCATGCGGTGGACTTTGCAGATGTAGGGGAGGACTTCTGCTCCTGGGAACTAGCTGCATGCAGCTTTTTTCCCTTGCCTTTTCCTCTGGCAAGGAAGGACGATCCCCGTACCTTCTTGCTTTTATTGGAACGAAAGGACTGCATTTGATAATGAGGTGCCTTTTTAGTATGCTGCGGGGGGACATAAGGTAAGAAATTCGATTTACCGGCCGTAGAAGTAGAGACAAGGTCCGAGAGGCCTTCTCCAAACTCCTCCTCCCCCTTGTAAGGCAACGACTCCATATGCCGCTTTGAGTCGGCATCCCCCGTCCACTGTCGGGTCCACAGGAGTCGCCTAGCAGAAATAGACATAGTAGTAAACAAATGTCTCTTTGAGCATCCCTCATATATAAAGCAGCATCTTTGATATGCTCTAGGGTCATTAGAATGGTATCCGTATCTAGGGTGTCAAGTTCCGTAGATAAGGAATCTGTCCATGCTGCGACAGCACTACACACCCAGGCCGATGCCATAGCCGGTCTAACGATAGTACCGGAATGTGTGTAAATGTGCTTCATGGTAACCTCCTGCTTACGATCAGCAGGATCCTTGAGGGAAGCTGTATCCTGAGAAGGCAGTGCCATCTTCTTGGATAAGCGTGTCAGCGCCTTGTCTACCTTCGGCGAAGATTCCCATCGTATCCTGTCCTTTTGTGGAAAGGGATACGCCATAAGAATCCTTTTGGGAACTTGCAGTCTCCTATCTGGAGATTCCCAAGCCTTTTCGCACAAGTCGTTTAGTTCAAATGAGGACGGAAAAGTAACCTCAGGCTTTTTCCCTTTATACATGTGTACCCTCGTGTCAGGGACAGGGGGTTCCTCAGTGATATGCAAGACCTCTTTAATGGCAATAATCATGTAACGAATACCTTTCACCACCTTTGGCTGTAATTTTGCATCCTCATAGTCGACACTAGAGTCAGTATCTGTGTCGGTATCTGTGTCAGTGATCTGGGATATGGTGCGTTTTTGAGACCCCGAAGGTCCTGGTGGCACAGGGACAGGCATGGTCTGACTACCTGACTGATCCCTAGCTTCAGCCATGTCTAATCGTTTATGCAGTAAATTTACATTTGCATTCAAGACATTCCACATATCCACCCAGTCCGGTGTCGGCGTTGCAGACGGCGACCTGACCATCATGCACTCCCCCTCCTCCTTTGGTGAGCCTTCCTCGTCAAACATGTCGACACACACTTCACACACACAGGGAATCTCTTTTCTGAAGACAGGTTCCCCCTGAGGCCCCTTGGAGAGACAGAGAGAGAGTATGCCAGCACACACCCCAGCGCTATATAACCCTGGAGAAAAACACAGATTAAGCAGCGCTACTGAGTAAACAATGTATAAACGCCAATAATGTGCCCCCCCCTCTACTTTAAAACCCCCTTTCACCGTGTGTCAAGCTGGGGAGAGTCCGGGGAGCTTCCTCTCAGCGGTGCTGTGGAGAGAAAATGGCGCTGGTGAGTGCTGAGGGAGAAGCCCCGCCCCCTCGGCGGCGGGCTTCTGTCCCGCTCAAACTTACTAAAAAATGGCGGGGGCTCTTTTATATACATGTACAGTGCCCACCTGTACATGTATATAGACTTTTGCCATAGGAGAGGTGTTTTATTGCTGCCCAGGGCGCCCCCCCCTGCGCCCTTACAGTGACCGGAGTGTGTGAGGTATATGGGAGCAATGACGCACAGCTGCGGTGCTTTGCGTTACCTCAGTGAAGCACCGAAGGCTTCTGACGCCTGAGAGGTCTTCTGTCTTCGTTTCTTCTGGCTCTGTGAGGAGAACGGCGGCGCGGCTCTGGGGTGAACGCCCAGGACGAACCTGTGTTCACTCTCTCTGGAGCTAATGGTGTCCAGTAGCCGAGGAAGCAGAGCCTATCATTTAAGTAGGTCTGCTCCTCTCTCCTCAGTCCCTCGATGCAGGGAGCCTGTTGCCAGCAGTGCTCCCTGAAAAAGAGAAAAAATCCTAACAAAAATGCTTTCTAAGCAGGAAACTCAGGAGAGCTCCCTGCAGTGCACCCATTCTCCTCTGGGCACAGTCTAAAACGGACGTCTGGAGGAGAGGCATATAGGGAGGAGCCAGTGCACACCCAGAGTCTGAAGTCTTTCATAAAGTGCCCATGTCTCCTGTGGAGCTCGTCTATTCCCCATGGTCCTTACGGAGTCCCAGCATCCTCTAGGACGTTAGAGAAATTAATTTTTGCCTCAACCAGCTGTTTAAGAGTCCTGGATCCCATGTGCTCAATGGTGTCAGCAACTTACGAGGTAAGAAAACAGCGATTGAAGCAAATTTTCACAAAAAATAAAATACATACATATTTCAGAAGTAGAGCTTATCTAGGAGGCGCTTTTTGGCATTGTTTTCAGATTCAAGACCGATGTGAACTATTGGATTGATCATGAAAAAGGGACGTAATATTTATTTACAGTTTCTTATATAGCGCAGCATATTCCGTTGTGCTTTACAATTGGAATAGGTTTGTTCAAATTAATATGGTGGGGTACCTTGGTGATCGGTTTTCAGGCTTCTGTGCATTGGCCAATTCACTAAGTAAACTCCCATAATTTATTTATTAAATGTGTTGAGGACAAGTGAGCAGGCTATGGTAGTGTTTACTCTAGCCTTCTTTCACGGGGCGCTGCGCCCTGCCCCTTTTCTGAGTGGCAGAATGTGCCCTGCCCGTTTGTGCCCGCCCTGCCAATTACTAAAGGACTGCCTACTCCCCGCCACGCCAGATGCGCTGCCACTGCCCCCTGCTCCTCCCCGCCGCTCTGTCCCATTGCGCTGTCACTGCCCCCTGCCGATCTGTCCCATTGCGCTGTCACTGCCCCCTGCTCCTCCCCACCGCTCTGTCACTGCCCCCTGCTCCTCCATACCGCTCTGTCCCGCCGAGCTGTCACTGCCCCCTGCTCCTCCCCGCCGATCTGTCCCATCGCGCTGTCACTGCCCCCCCCCGCCGCTCTGTCACTGCCCCCTGCTCCTCCACACCGCTCTGTCCCGCCGAGCTGTCACTGCCCCCTGCTCCTCCCCGCCGCTTTGTCCCATCGCGCTGTCACTGCCCCTTGCTCCTCCCCGCCGATCTGTCCCATCGCGCTGTCACTGCCCCCCCCCGCCGCTCTGTCACTGCCACCTGCTCCTCGCCGCCGCGCTGTCACTGCCCCCTGCTCCTCCCAGCCGCTCTGCTCTCAACTGCCTTAGGCTTGTCGCGCTGATGCGCTGGCTGAAGGGGATCTGGTAAGATAAGGAGGGCTGGGTTTGCTTCTCCCGCCGAGGCAAACCCAGCCCTCCCTCCTCTGTGTGCATGGATCAGTGTGGTGGCCATTTTCAACCAGCTCTGCGGTGTGTGAGGGGGGACCAGCGCGATCAACTCCAGCAGCATCAGCCTCCAGTAAGTAAAATTGGCACACAAAAAAGCAGAGATAAAAAATGTGCTCTCTACCTGGCGCAATGTGTATAACGTGCTCTCTACCTGGCGCAATGTATATAACGTGCTCTCTACCTGGCGCAATGTGTATAACGTGCTCTCTACCTGGCGCAATGTGTATAACGTGCTCTCTACCTGGCGCAATGTGTATAACGTGCTCTCTACCTGGCGCAATGTGTATAACGTGCTCTCTACCTGGCGCAATGTGTATAACGTGCTCTCTACCTGGCGCAATGTGTATAACGTGCTCTCTACCTGGCGCAATGTGTATAACGTGCTCTCTACCTGGCGCAATGTGTATAACGTGCTCTCTACCTGGCGCAATGTGTATAACGTGCTCTCTACCTGGCGCAATGTGTATAACGTGCTCTCTACCTGGCGCAATGTGTATAACGTGCTCTCTACCTGGCGCAATGTGTATAACGTGCTCTCTACCTGGCGCAATGTGTATAACGTGCTCTCTACCTGGCGCAATGTGTATAACGTGCTCTCTACCTGGCGCAATGTGTATAACGTGCTCTCTACCTGGCGCAATGTGTAGTAGTGAGCAGGAAGGGAGGGTGGTTGTTGGGAGCAGCGGGAGGGTGGGTGTGTATGGAGCAGGAAGGGAGGGTGGGTGTAGCGAGCAGGAAGGGAGGGTGGGTGTAGCGAGCAGGGAGGATTTCAGGAGCAGGGAGGGAGGATGTCTGGAGCAGTGAGGTAGTGTGGGTGTAACGACAACACTTACTAATTAATGGGCCGCGGGCACCAGCCATAGACACTCACACTGACCGCGCTGGCGGCATTTCAAATGTAACGCTGGCCGCCAGCCAGTCAGAACTGGCAGTCAGGCAGCCAATCAGGAGCCGCGGCTGCTGCCGCTTCCCTGATTGGCTGGCGGCCGGCGCTACATTTGAAATGCCGCCAGCGAGGTCAGTGTGTATGTGGAACTACCTGTGGCTGCTGTATCTATCTCGTTGACAGCCGGGCAGCGCTGTGCTGTAGTGCTCGGCGCTGTCCGGCAAAACTGCGCATGCGCACTCTAATCCAGTGAGTCCCGGGATTGGAGGCTCCAATCCCGGGATTCAAATCCCGGCATTTTTGGGCCCAAATCCCAGGATCCCGCCGATCCCGGGATTGGCCTCCCTAGACAGCAGGGAGAGAGGTTACAGCAGGAGAACATTACCTTATTTGTTGCTGGCAGCAGTGAGCGGGAGCGGCTGTGAGCTACTACAAACCCGCCGCCCAGGGACGGGGAGCACCATGTGCAGCAGGATGCCACTTCCCTCGCCTCCTGCTGCACTTTCTGGGCTCATTTCCGGGTCAGTGGAAGAAGTGGCGGTATATATATATATATATATATATATATATATATATATATATATATATATATATATATATATATATATATATATATATATATATATATATATATATATATATATATATATATATATATATATATATACATACATACATACATACATATATACATACATACACACACAATCCTAAAAGTGTATTTAAAAAGTTACACAGCATCAACATTTTCCATCCCCTCTATGGTCATTTTTTTACTCATTTTCCAATTAAAAAAATTGAAATTGTATGGTGATCCATATCACAGCACACTGTGGAAAATAAGAATTTACTCACCAGAAATTCTATTTCTCGTAGTCCGTAGTGGATGCTGGGGACATTGTAAGGACCATGGGGAATAGACTGGCTCCGCAGGAGACTGTGCACTCTAAAGAAAGATTCAGTACTATCTGGTGTGCACTGGCTCCTCCCTCTATGCCCCTCCTCCAGACCTCAGTTAAGGAAACTGTGCCCGGAAGAGCTGACATTACAAGGAAAGGATTTTGGAATCCAGGGTAAGACTCATACCAGCCACACTGTACAACTTGTGATAAACTTACCCAGTTAACAGTATGAACAACAACTGAGCATCACTCAACCGATGCTACATAACCATAACTCTTTGTTAAGCAATAGCTATATACACGTATTGCAGAAATTCCGCACTTGGACGGGCGCCCAGCATCCACTACGGACTACGAGAAATAGAATTACCGGTGAGTAAATTCTTATTTTCTCTAACGTCCTAGTGGATGCTGGGGACTCCGTAAGGACCATGGGGATTATACAAAAGCTCCCAAACGGGCGGGAGAGTGCGGATGACTCGCAGCACCAAATGGGCAAACACAAGGTCCTCCTCAGCCAGGGTATCAAACCTGTAGAATTTTGCAAAAGTGTTTGAACCCGACAAAGTAGCAGCTCGGCAAAGCTGTAATGCCAAGACCCCTCGGGCAGCCGCCCAAGAAGAGCCCACCTTCCTTGTGGAATGGGCTTTCACTGATTTCGGCAGCGGCAATTCCGCCGCAGAATGAGCCTGCTGAATCGTGTTCCAGATCCAGCGAGCAATAGTTTGTTTTGAAGCAGGAGCACCCAGCTTGTTGGATGCATACAGGATAAACAGCGAGTCAGTCTTCCTGACTCCAGCCGTTCTGGTTACATAAATCTTCAAAGCCCGGACTACGTCCAGCAACTTGAAGTCCTCCAAGTCACGAGTAGCCGCAGGCACCACAATAGGTTGGTTCAAATGAAAAGATGACACCACCTTTGGCAGAAACTGCGGATGAGTCCGCAATTCTGCCCTGTCCATATGGAAAACCAGATAGGGGCTTTTACATGACAAAGCCGCCAATTCTGACACACGCCTAGCTGAAGCTAAAGCCAACAGCATGACCACTTTCCACGTGAGATACTTTAGTTCCACGGTCTTAAGTGGCTCAAACCAGTGGGATTTCATCTGGAATGCCCTTTTCTGCTAGGATTCGGCGTTCAACCGCCATGCCGTCAAACGCAGCCGCGGTAAGTCTTGGAACAGACAGGGCCCCTGTTGCAACAGGTCCTGCCTGAGAGGCAGAGGCCATGGTTCCTCTGTGAGCATTTCTTGCAGTTCCGGGTACCAAGTCCTTCTTGGCCAGTCCGGAACAATGAGTATTGTTTTCACTCTTCTTTTCCTTACGATTCTCAGTACCTTGGGTATGAGAGGAAGAGGAGGAAACACATAGACCGACTGGAACACCCACGGTGTTACCAGTGCGTCCACAGCTATCGCCTAAGGGTCCCTTGACCTGGCGCAATACCTTTTTAGCTTTTTGTTGAGGCGGGACGCCATCATGTCCACCTGTGGCAGTTCCCACCGACTTGCAATCTGCGTGAAGACTTCTTGATGAAGTCCCCACTCTCCCGGGTGGAAATCGTGCCTGCTGAGGAAGTCTGCTTCCCAGTTGTCCACTCCCGGAATGAACACTGCTGACAGTGCTTGCACGTGATTCTCCGCCCAACGAAGAATCCTGGTGGCGTCCGCCATCGCCACTCTGCTTCTTGTGCCGCCCTGGCGGTTTACATGAGCCACTGCGGTGATGTTGTCTGACTGAATCAGCACCGGTTGGTTGCGAAGCAGAGGCTCCGCTTGACTCAGGGCGTTGTATATGGCCCTTAGTTCCAGGATATTTATGTGCAGACACGCCTCCTGACTTGACCACAACCCTTGGAAGTTTCTTCCCTGAGTGACTGCCCCCCATCCTCGGAGGCTCGCATCCGTGGTCACCAGGACCCAGTCCTGTATGCCGAACCTGCGGCCCTCGAGAAGGTGAGCACTCTGCAGCCACCACAGAAGAGACACCCTGGCCCTGGGGGACAGGATGATCAGCCGATGCATCTGAAGATGCGTTCCGGACCATTTGTCCAACAGATCCCACTGAAAGATCCTCGCATGGAACCTGTCGAAGGGAATGGCTTCATATGATGCCACCATCTTTCCCAGGACTCGCGTGCAGTGATGCACCGACACCTGTTTCGGTTTTAAGAGGTCTCTGACTAGAGTCACGAGCTCCTGAGCCTTCTCCGCCGGGAGAAACACCTTCTTCTGGTCTGTGTCCAGAATCATGCCCAGAAAGGACAGACGCGTCGTAGGAATCAGCTGCGATTTTGGGATATTCAGAATCCAGCCGTGCTGTTGCAACACTTCCTGAGAGTGTGCTACGCTGATCAGCAACTGCTCTCTGGACGTCGCCTTTATGAGGAGATCGTCCAAGTATGGGATAATTGTGACTCCTTGCTTTCTCAGGAGCACCATCATTTCCGCCATTACCTTGGTAAATATTCTCGGTGCCGTGGAGAGCCCAAACGGCAACGTCTGGAATTGGTAATGACAGTCCTGTACCACAAATCTGAGGTACTCCTGATGAGGCGGATAAATGGGGACATGCAAGTAAGCATCCTTGATGTCCAGAGACACCATAAAATCCCCCTCTTCCAGGCTTGCAATGACCGCTCTGAGCGATTCCATTTTGAACTTGAATTTCTTCAGATAAATGTTCAGGGATTTTAAATTCAAGATGGGTCTGACCGAACCGTCCGGTTTCGGTACTACAAACATAGTGGAATAGTAACCCCTTCCCTGTTGAAGGAGAGGAACCTTTACAACCACCTGCTGGAGGTATAACTTGTGAATTGCTGCCAACACTACCTCCCTTTCCATGGGGGAAACTGGCAAGGCCGAGTTTAGGTAACGGTGAGGGGGCGTCACCTCGAATTCCAGTTTGTATCCCTGAGACACAACTTGTATAGCCCAAGGATCCACCCGTGAGCGAACCCACTGGTGGCTGAAATGTCGGAGACGCGCCCCCACGGCTCCTGGCTCCGCCTGTGGAGCCCCAGCGTCATGCGGTGGATTTAGTGGAAGCCGGGGAGGACTTTTGTTCCTGGGAACTAGCTGCGTGGTGCAGCCTCTTTCCTCTACCAAGAAAGGATGCACCTCTGACTTTCTTGCTCTTTTGCGAACGAAAGGACTGCATTTGGTAATACGGTGCTTTCTTAAGCTGTGGCGGGACATAAGGCAAGAAATTTGACTTCCCAGCCGTAGCTGTGGAAACTAGGTCTGAGAGACCATCCCCAAACAATTCCTCACCCTTATAAAGGTAAAACCTCCATGTGTTTTTTAGAGTCGGAATCTCCTGTCCATTGCAGAGTCCATAAGACCCTTCTGGCAGAAATGAACATTGCGTTTACTCTAGAGCCCAGCAGGCAAATGTCCCTCTGGGCATCCCGCATATATAGGACCGCGTCCTTGATATGTGCCAGGGTCATTAGAACAGAGTCCCTGTCCAGAGTATCTAACTCCTCAGACAGAGTATCCGTCCATGATGCTACCGCACTACACATCCAGGCCGAAGCAATTGCTGGCCTCAGCAGCGTACCAGAATGTGTGTAAACAGACTTCAGGACAGCTTCCTGCTTTCTATCCGCAGGATCCTTTAGGGCGGCCGTATCCTGAGACGGCAGGGCCACCTTCTTAGATAAGCGTGTCAACGCCTTGTCTACCCTGGGGGAGGATTCCCAGCGTAACCTGTCCGTTGGCGGGAAAGGATACGCCATCAGCAATCTCTTGGAAATTACTACCTTCCTATCAGGGGAATATCACGCTTTTTCACATAATTCATTCAATTCATGTGACGGGGGAAAAGCCACTTCTTGCTTTTTCTCCCCATACATATAAATCCTCTTGTCAGGGACAGGATTTTCCTCAGAAATGTGTAACACATCCTTCATTGCCACAATCATGTAGCGGATGACTTTAGTCATTTTAGGCTGCAACTTTGCATCATCGTCATCGACACTGGAATCAGATTCCGTGTCGACGTCTGTGTCAACTAACTGGGATATTGGGCGCTTTTGAAACCCTGACGGCCTCTGCGCTGTGGGAGCAGGCATGGGTTGAGACCCCGACTGTCCCAAGGCTACAGCTTTATCCAATCTGTTATGTAAGGAGCTTACATTATCATTTAACACCTTCCACATATCCATCCAATCAGGTGTCGGCCCCGTCGGGGGTGACACCACATCTATTTGCACTTGTTCTGCCTCCACGTATCCTTCCTCATCAGACATGTCGACACAGGCGTACCGACACACCGCACACATACAGGGAACGCTCTGACTGAGGACAGGACCCCACAAAGGCTTTTGGGGAGACAGAGAGAGAGTATACCAGCACACACACCAGCGCTAATATAACCCAGGGATTACACTGTACCTTAGTGTTTACCCAGTAGCTGCTGAGATATATATATAAAAAATCTATCTCTCTGCGCCTAAATTTATGTGCCCCCCTCTCTTTTTTACCCTCTATTGCACCTGTATACTGCAGGGGAGAGCTTGGGGAGCGTCCTTCCAGCGGAGCTGTGAAGAGAAAATGGCGCTGGTGTGCTGAGGAAGAAGGCCCTCAGCGGCGGGCTTCTGTCTCGCTTCTCATGTGTAAAAATGGCGGGGGCTCGCACATATATACAGTGCCCGACTGTATATATGTATACTTTTGCCATCAGGTATCTTAATTGCTGCCCAGGATGCCCCCCCCTGCGCCCTACAGTGACCGGAGTGTGTGGGTGTGCTGCGGAAGCAATGGCGCACAGCTGCAGTGCTGTGCGCTACCTTAAGTGAAGACAGGAGTCTTCTGCCGCAGATTTCGATGTCTTCTTGCTTCTGTACTTCTGGCTCTGCGGCGCGGCTCCGGGAACGGACGATCAAGGTTAGGTACCTGTGTTCGATCCCTCTGGAGCTAATGGTGTCCAGTAGCCTAAGAAGCGCAACTTAGCTGCAGTGAGGTTTGCTTCTCTCCCCTCAGTCCCACGTAGCAGAGAGTCTGTTGCCAGCAGAAGCTCTCTGAAAATAAAAAACCTGACAAAATACTTTTTTTTCTAGCAAGCTCAGGAGAGCCCACTAGGAGCACCCAGCTCTGGCCGGGCACAGATTCTAACTGAGGTCTGGAGGAGGGGCATAGAGGGAGGAGCCAGTGCACACCAGATAGTACTGAATCTTTCTTTAGAGTGCCCATTCTCCTGCGGAGCCCGTCTATTCCCCATGGTCCTTACGGAGTCCCCAGCATCCACTAGGACGTTAGAGAAATAATATTCTCCATATTAAGATCACACATATTGTAAAATGCATTAAAGTATCACATGAATAAAGATCAATTATGTTGGTCCAATCTGTCTGGTGCAAACAAATATCTGTTAATATATGGCAATCAACCATTTGCTCCAGAAAGCTGGAAAATGGGCAAGAACGATTGTTCAGATAAAACTGTTAAACCAGATTTAACCAATTTGTCTAAACAACCATTGTCTGTTTTCCAGTGTTTCACAGCAAATGGTGTCATTTGCTCCTGCCAGGTTTTTGCTCCGACCAATTTTAAACAGGAAGTGGGATCATTAGATCCCTCTCTGACAGCCTCCACACGGTCTATGCAGAATGTTTTTGTTAATACCCAAAAACAGTCAGTCCATTATCACCACATAACAAGTACCAATTAAGTCATGGAACAGGTGCAACTTTAGAAATGCTTTTGCAATTTAAGCAGATCAAAATGGTTTAAAGTGATGCAGTGGACACAATAGTAATGCAGTGGGCACACATAATGCTTGAATCAATGAAAATTATAAACAAAAACACAACACCCTCCATTTAGATGTATGGTTAAATCATGATTTTGCCTAGTTTCATACATTTTCACCAATACATAACGCAAAGGACTGTTTGGTCACATATGAATTACATACACTTATCAACATGTTTGGAGAGCTTTAATTTACCCACGTGCTTCAACTAATTCACACTCGCGTCGGAAGTCGGAACTGCATGCCGTGATTTGTAGTCGCTGTGACATTTTTAACATTTGCCTCGGAGAGCTGACTGACTACAATTCCCGGCAACTCATGCGGACACGCTAATGCTGCACAGCTCTCGGTGCCTTCGTGTGTGGTGTTACATAGACAAACAAGGGAGGCAGTACTGCGGCATCTCGAAGAAAACAGTACATTCCCCGAAATCTACGTTGTCTCACCACGTCTCCTGGTTGCTAAACTTCTTGGTGACCACACGACCCAGCTCGAGCCCCAGCCGGTCTGCGATTTTCTGGGATAGGTCCTGGTGTGAGCTCCCGCTGAATATCTTTATATTCGGCATCTTCTTTCCCGTGCTGCGTGAAAAAAATGCGTCACTGGATCAGCAAGAGAAGAGATCATAGGCCCAACGTGAGCACAGGGAAAGTCTTTTACTCCGCCCCATTTGCGTTCACCCAATAAAAAACTCATGCATACACACACCTTTTCCTTGTGTAAGTAGATGAGGAAGTTGTATATTTCCCTAGTGATGATGCACAATCAGCCATGATAAGTGTTGGCAACATTTGTCAGCACTAATAACGTTCACGAGTCAGTAGTCGAAATTGTTCCTCAAAATCGGGCAAACGCTAGGAATGGGGTGAGGGGTTTTATATATTATACACACACACACACACACACACACATATATATATACAACATTTTACACATAAAAATTGGTACAAATGATGCTGGTGCTGCAGCCCATCTGTTTCAAACACTGGCTGCATAGGGAGCGGATATTTCTCTAACGTCCTAGTGGATGCTGGGGACTCCGTAAGGACCATGGGGATAGACGGGCTCCGCAGGAGACATGGGCACTTTAAGAAAGAATTTAGGTTCTGGTGTGCACTGGCTCCCCCCTCTATGCCCCTCCTCCAGACCTCAGTTTGATACTGTGCCCAGACGAGCTGGGTGCTTTTCAGTGAGCTCTCCTGAGTTTGCTGAGAGAAAGTATTTTGTTATGTTTTTTATTTTCAGGGAGCTCTGCTGGCAACAGACTCCCTGCATCGTGGGACTGAGGGGAGAGAAGCAGCCCTACTCTCTGAAGCTAGGTCCTGCTTCTTTGGCTACTAGACACCATTAGCTCCAGAGGGATCGGTACGCAGGATCTCACCCTCGCCGTCCGGTCCCGGAGCCGCGCCGCCGTCCCCCTCGCAGAGCCGGAAGACAGAAACCGGGTGAGTATGAGAAGCAAAGAAGACTTCACAGGCGGCAGAAGACTCCGTGTTCTTCACTGAGGTAACGCACAGCACTGCAGCTGTGCGCCATTTCTCCACACATCTACACATACTCCGGTCACTGTAAGGGTGCAGGGCGCGCGGGGGGGGGGTGCCCTGGGCAGCATTTGGGACCTCTTTTGGCAAAGTTAAGCATATATACAGCTGGGCACTGTATATATGTATGAGCCCCCGCCAAAAAATTGCATATTTCAGCGGGACAGAAGCTCGCCGCCGAGGGGGCGGGGCTTCTTCCTCAGCACTCACCAGCGCCATTTTTTCTCCACAGCTCCGCTGAGAGGAAGCTCCCCAGGCTCTCCCCTGCAGATACACGGTAGAAGAGGGTAAAAAGAGAGGGGGGGCACATAATTAGGCGCAAAAAGCAATATAACAGCAGCTACTGGGTTAACATTAAGTTACTGTGTTATTCCTGGGTTTATAGCGCTGGGGTGTGTGCTGGTATACTCTCTCTCTGTCACTCCAAAGGGCCTTGTGGGGGAACTGTCTTCAGAGAGGGCATTCCCTGTGTCTGTGGTGTGTCGACATGTCTGATGAGGAAGGCTGCAGAGCGGGAGCAAATGAATGTGGTGTCTCCGCCGACGGCGCCGACACCTGATTGGATGGATATGTTAGAAATACATTGGGGATAAACCCCTGGTGTCCCCCAGCACACCGAGCTGTACCTGTACCAAGACATGAAAGACTATATATATAATAGAAATCCAGAGGTCTTAGTTACATACAGTTTGCAAACGTATGATAAGCCACCAGGCCCCGACAAGGCTCCTCTGATGCTGGTGGTCCCTAACTCTAGGTCTGGGCCTGGGGTGTAGAACCCCACAAACCGGCAAAGGCCAGCTAACCCCAGGGCAGCACAATGCGAGAAGTTAAAGTGTTAGTATGTGTTAATAAAGGAAAACAAAATCTAAATACAAAAATGAATATACTAGTGAAAGTGTAATTAAAAGACCAGAAGGATTAATAAATATGTTAAGGGGGTGCTAAATAAGATCTCGCAGTGTGCTACCCCAAAGCAGCCCAGCCCCACCAATCCAGGGGACACCGCACCCCAGACCCGCCCCAGGTACTAATAATAATAATAACAACCCTTCCGGGTAATATAACATAATGCCACATGATAATGGCATCTGAGCAAATGTATCCAAATTGAGAGCTAACTCACCTGAAGATACCCCCGGAATCTCCAAATGGCACTACAGAGACCAGCATACCCTCCAAACACTGGTCCCATCCATGCCCCTCATACTAACAGAACAAAATGTAAGTTGCTCAAATCAATTAGGAAATACAGTTCAGGTGCATGAAAGGGAGATCTTAGTTAGGGACCACCAGCATCAGAGGAGCCTTGTCGGGGCCTGGTGGCTTATCATACGTTTGCAAACTGTATGTAACTAAGACCTCTGGATTTCTATTATATATATAGTCTTTCATGTCTTGGTACAGGTACAGCTCGGTGTGCTGGGGGACACCAGGGGTTTATCCCCAATGTATTTCTAGCTCAGACTACCCCCTCCCTTTCATGCACCTGAACTGTATTTCCTAATTGATTTGAGCAACTTACATTTTGTTCTGTTAGTATGAGGGGCATGGATGGGACCAGTGTTTGGAGGGTATGCTGGTCTCTGTAGTGCCATTTGGAGATTCCGGGAGTATCTTCAGGTGAGTTAGCTCTCAATTTGGATACATTTGCTCAGATGCCATTATCATGTGGCATTATGTTATATTACCCGGAAGGGTTGTTATTATTATTATTATTAGTACCTGGGGCGGGTCTGGGGTGCGGTGTCCCCTGGATTGGTGGGGCTGGGCTGCTTTGGGGTAGCACACTGCGAGATCTTATTTAGCACCCCCTTAACATATTTATTAATCCTTCTGGTCTTTTAATTACACTTTCACTAGTATATTCATTTTTGTATTTAGATTTTGTTTTCCTTTATTAACACATACTAACACTTTAACTTCTCGCATTGTGCTGCCCTGAGGTTAGCTGGCCTTTGCCGGTTTGTGGGGTTCTACACCCCAGGCCCAGACCTAGAGTTAGGGACCACCAGCATCAGAGGAGCCTTGTCGGGGCCTGGTGGCTTATCATACGTTTGCAAACTGTATGTAACTAAGACCTCTGGATTTCTATTATATATATAGTCTTTCATGTCTTGGTACAGGTACAGCTCGGTGTGCTGGGGGACACCAGGGGTTTATCCCCAATGTATTTCTAGCTCAGACTACCCCCTCCCTTTCATGCACCTGAACTGTATTTCCTAATTGATTTGAGCAACTTACATTTTGTTCTGTTAGTATGAGGGGCATGGATGGGACCAGTGTTTGGAGGGTATGCTGGTCTCTGTAGTGCCATTTGGAGATTCCGGGGGTATCTTCAGGTGAGTTAGCTCTCAATTTGGATACATTTGCTCAGATGCCATTATCATGTGGCATTATGTTATATTACCCGGAAGGGTTGTTATTATTATTATTAGTACCTGGGGCGGGTCTGGGGTGCGGTGTCCCCTGGATTGGTGGGGCTGGGCTGCTTTGGGGTAGCACACTGCGAGATCTTATTTAGCACCCCCTTAACATATTTATTAATCCTTCTGGTCTTTTAATTACACTTTCACTAGTATATTCATTTTTGTATTTAGATTTTGTTTTCCTTTATTAACACATACTAACACTTTAACTTCTCGCATTGTGCTGCCCTGGGGTTAGCTGGCCTTTGCCGGTTTGTGGGGTTCTACACCCCAGGCCCAGACCTAGAGTTAGGGACCACCAGCATCAGAGGAGCCTTGTCGGGGCCTGGTGGCTTATCATACGTGTGCAAACTGTATGTAACTAAGACCTCTGGATTTCTATTATATATATAGTCTTTCATGTCTTGGTACAGGTACAGCTCGGTGTGCTGGGGGACACCAGGGGTTTATCCCCAATGTATTTCTAGCTCAGACTACCCCCTCCCTTTCATGCACCTGAACTGTATTTCCTAATTGATTTGAGCAACTTACATTTTGTTCTGTTAGTATGAGGGGCATGGATGGGACCAGTGTTTGGAGGGTATGCTGGTCTCTGTAGTGCCATTTGGAGATTCCGGGGGTATCTTCAGGTGAGTTAGCTCTCAATTTGGATACATTTGCTCAGATGCCATTATCATGTGGCATTATGTTATATTACCCGGAAGGGTTGTTATTATTATTATTATTAGTACCTGGGGCGGGTCTGGGGTGCGGTGTCCCCTGGATTGGTGGGGCTGGGCTGCTTTGGGGTAGCACACTGCGAGATCTTATTTAGCACCCCCTTAACATATTTATTAATCCTTCTGGTCTTTTAATTACACTTTCACTAGTATATTCATTTTTGTATTTAGATTTTGTTTTCCTTTATTAACACATACTAACACTTTAACTTCTCGCATTGTGCTGCCCTGGGGTTAGCTGGCCTTTGCCGGTTTGTGGGGTTCTACACCCCAGGCCCAGACCTAGAGTTAGGGACCACCAGCATCAGAGGAGCCTTGTCGGGGCCTGGTGGCTTATCATACGTTTGCAAACTGTATGTAATTAAGACCTCTGGATTTCTATTATATATATAGTCTTTCATGTCTTGGTACAGGTACAGCTCGGTGTGCTGGGGGACACCAGGGGTTTATCCCCAATGTATTTCTAGCTCAGACTACCCCCTCCCTTTCATGCACCTGAACTGTATTTCCTAATTGATTTGAGCAACTTACATTTTGTTCTGTTAGTGTTAGGGTCTCCTGCCCTGTGCTGCCACGTCGTCATGGCAACCGGGAGACAAGTGCTAGCGGAGTAACCTGAGCGCAGCTGATACTCCGGTTCGGGTCTTTTGCTGTGCAGTGGTTATAGGCTCTGTGCATGGCAGGGGATCCGGTGCTGGTTTTTGTGCTCACAGTCTGTGAGGTCTGAGTGGGGCGTGGACAGCACCTGCTTTATAAGGCCTCTTTTCAGGGTAAGCAGATGCTGCTGAATCTTTGTTGGTTAGTCAGTTTCTGAAAGTTAGCCAGTACTGTGTAGCTTTGTATTTGTTTGTTGCTTACTGCAAATAGGCCTGGGGATTTGGTATTACACTCTGCCAATCCAGACCTAGCAGTAAGACTGGAGTCAGTCGTTTAGCTTGCTGGGGTTCTGTTACTACTCTGTGAACTTAGCAAGTTTGCGGCTGTATTCTAAGACTTGCCTGTCTAATCCTGTCTCACTGTGCTAGGTGTCAGGGGTCAGTTTAGTGGCAGTAAACCGAACCTGTGCACTGCAAGTGAGAATTAGGATTGTGGAGAATCTCCTTGTGTCTATCATTCCATCTCTGACCAAGGAGTTTACTGCCACACCCGTTGGTAACCCTTTAGGGTTTTGCTGTTGCCCTTAGCAACAGCATTTCGGGTTTTCTATGTATTAAAACACAACATCTTGCTTTTCACATCTGAGCAGTTCTAATACAAGGGAGATACCCAGTTCCTTAGCCTCTGGGCTTCTCTGTTCACGTTGTGTGTATTTTGTTACCCTACCACCTTCTGTGTACGTTATGTCATATTCCCTAGTCTGTCTGTGAGTCCATTTGTTTTGCATAACAGTTCAAACACCAGTACATTCCTGCAGGCACTGGAGTGCATAACAGTCCTGACACCAGTACTTTCCTGCAGGCACTGGTGTGCATAACATATTCAGCAGCCCAATACTCCTGTTGAAATTTTGTGGGAATATGGAGCATACCCCTCAAAATACGTTGCAACAGGTGGTTGATCAGGTGCAGGTCCTGACTCAAAAATGTAATGATTTGTCCATTAAAATGCACACCTCCGAGGCTGCTGGCGGAGCTCCCGCAGCAGCAGCACCTGCAGGGGTTAAGGAGCCGAAAGTAAATCTCCCGGATCGTTTTTCTGGAGATCGCTCGCAGTTCTTTTGTTTCAAGGAGAGCTGCAAGCTATACTTCCGGCTTAGGCCTCAGTCTTCTGGGTCGGAGATTCAGCGGGTGGGCATAGTGATTTCCTTGCTACAAGGAGACCCACAGGTCTGGGCATATGGGTTGCAGCCTGACTGTCCGTCGCTTAAAAGTGTTGATGCTTTTTTTACGGCACTGGGCATGTTGTATGATGACCCTGACAAGACGGCCTCAGCCGAGGCTCAGATTTCGATCCTTAAGCAAGGGCGAAGGCCAGTTGAGGTTTACTGTACGGAGTTTCGGAGGTTGGCCCATGATACCCAGTGGAATGACCCAGCCCTGAGACACCAGTACCGAAGAGGTCTTTCTAACCAGATAAAGGACCAACTGGTACAACATCCCTTGCCTGATAGCTTGGATCAGCTCATGCAGTTATCCATCCGGGTGGATAGACGGCTGAGAGAGCGTAGGCTTGAAAGGGAGACTGAGATTTCCTTCCTTCCCAAGGGAACCTCAGACTCTGAGGAATTTTCCGAGGAGCCTATGCAGATTGGGGCTACCCGCCTCTCCTCGCGTGAGAAGATGCGGAGGAGACAGCAGGGGTTGTGTTTGTACTGTGGGAATAAAGGTCATGTGGTAGTATCATGCCCAGAAAAGCCGGAAAACTTCAGGGCCTGAGGGTGATGGGAAATATCCTGTCAGGCCAGAAGTCAGAATTTCCCAAGAAGACTTTTATCATTCCGGTGACCTTGAAGATCCTCGGTCAAACTGTCAAGACTGAGGCCTTTGTGGACAGTGGGGCCGACGGGGTTTTTATGGACCGCCAATTCGCCCTGAAACACTCTGTTCCCTTAGTACCCTTGGCATCGGAAATTGAGATTTGTGGGTTAAACGGGGAACCATTATCCCAAGGTAAAATTACCTCTTGCACTAGCCAGATTTCTTTGTTTATTGGAGCCACACACTCTGAAAAATTGTCCTTTTATGTGACTGTCTGTACTTTTGCCCCATTGGTGTTGGGGTTACCCTGGTTAAGGGCCCACAATCCTCAATTTGACTGGGTCTCTGGGGAGATTCTTAGTTGGAGTACTGATTGTTTCAGGAGTTGCTTGAGCCTTCCAGTCAGGTTCTCGCAGCTAAGTTTGCCAGGATTGCCAGGGTGTTATGCAGATTTTGCGGACGTGTTCTCCAAAAAAGTTGCAGAGGTACTACCTCCCCATCGCTCCTATGACTGTGCCATTGATTTGTTGCCAAATGCTAAGCTTCCCAAGAGCAGGTTGTACTCCCTGTCACGTCCTGAGACTCAGGCTATGGCAGAGTACATTCAGGAGAACTTGGCTAAGGGATTTATCAGACCTTCACAGTCTCCAGTTGGGTCGGGGTTCTTCTTCGTGGGTAAAAAGGACGGTTCGTTGCGACCCTGCATCGACTTCAGGGAATTGAACCGTATCACGATTAAAAACTCATACCCACTGCCTCTCATTTCGGTCTTGTTTGACCAGCTTCGTACTGCCACCATTTTTTCTAAGATTGACCTACGCGGTGCGTACAATCTAATCCGAATAAGAGAGGGGGATGAATGGAAGACTGCCTTTAATACCCACTCGGGGCATTATGAATATTTGGTGATGCCTTTTGGGCTCTGTAATGCCCCGGCAGTCTTCCAGGATTTCATGAATGATGTGCTCAGGGAATATTTGGATAGATTCTTAGTTGTATACTTAGATGACATCCTAATCTTCTCCCATTCCCTGGAGGAACATCGGAAGCATGTACGCTTAGTCCTCCAGAAACTCAGAGACCACCGGCTTGGGGCGAAGCTGGAGAAGTGCGAATTTGAAGTTCAGCAAATCGCATTTCTAGGATATATTATCTCCCCAGAAGGTTTCCAAATGGAGGGTTCCAAGGTACAGGCAGTCCTGGATTGGGTGCAGCCCACTAGTTTGAAGGCGCTTCAGCGTTTCCTGGGCTTTGCGAATTTTTATAGACGATTTATCGCTGGATTTTCGTCTATAGTGGCGCCCTTGGTGGCACTCACTAAGAAAGGGGCGGATGTTGCTCACTGGTCTTGTGAGGCTAAAGCGGCTTTTGCCCGTCTCAAAAGGGCATTTGTTTCGGCCAAGGTGCTGCGACACCCAGATCCAGAGCGTCCTTTTGTGGTGGAGGTGGATGCCTCTGAGATGGGTATTGGGGCAGTGCTTTCTCAGATGGGAGTGTCAGATAATCGCCTTCATCCCTGTGCTTACTTTTCCCGTAAATTTTCGCCTGCCGAGATGAATTATGACGTGGGTAACCGGGAATTGTTGGCTATTAAGGATGCACTCGAGGAGTGGAGACACTGGCTTGAGGGGGCTAAGTTTGTGGTCTCAATTCTCACTGACCATAAGAATCTGGCATATTTAGAGTCAGCGAAGCGTCTCAATGCCAGGCAGGCACGATGGGCTTTGTTTTTTGCTCGCTTTAATTTTTTGATAACATATCGCCCTGGGTCAAAAAACATCAAGGCTGATGCGCTCTCGCGGAGTTTTGCTCCAATCCAGGAGACCACCGAGGAGCCGTTGCCCATTGTTTCCCCATCATGTATTAAAGTGGGCATTACCCAGGACCTCTTATCATTAGTCCTTAGAGCACAGGAGCAGGCTCCTCCAGACCTTCCGGTAGGTCTTTTGTTTGTGCCTCCTAGGTTAAGACAGCGAGTGTTCCTGGAATTCCATGCCAAGAAGTCTGCAGGTCACCCGGGTATTGCCAGAACTCGGGAGTTGCTATCTAGGGCGGTGTGGTGGCCCTCGGTGGCTAAGGATGTGGATCAGTGGGTTCGGGCATGTGACATCTGTGCCCGAAATAAGACTCCTAGAGGGGTTCCTGTTGGCCCACTACATCCACTCTCTATCCCATCTAAGCCATGGACCCACATTTCAATGGATTTTGTGGTGGACTTGCCCAAATCCTCGGGGATGACAGCCATCTGGGTTGTCGTTGACAGGTTTTCGAAGATGGCGCACTTCGTTCCACTGGTTGGGCTGCCATCGGCCAGACGCCTGTCTGAATTATTTATGCTGCATGTTGTGCGTCTCCACGGGTTGCCACTTGATGTGGTCTCTGACCGCGGATCCCAGTTTGTGGCCAAATTCTGGAGGGCATTTTGTTCCGATCTCCAGATTTCTGTCAGCTTGTCGTCGGGCTACCATCCGCAGTCTAATGGGCAGACTGAAAGGGTGAACCAGTCCTTGGAGCAGTTCCTCAGGTGTTATGTCTCCAAGTGTCAGACTGACTGGGTTGCTCATCTGTCCATGGCGGAGTTTGCCTATAACAACGCGGCTCACTCTGCTACAGGGATCTCTCCCTTCCTTTGTGTGTATGGGCATCATCCTAAGGCCAATTCTTTTGACCCCCTGGACTCCACGCCTGGTGGTTCCTCTGTGGTTTCGGTCCTTAGAGGTATTTGGCGGAAAGTGAAGAAAGCCCTTGTGTCTGTGTCATTAGTGACCAAAAGGGTTTTTGATAAGCGGAAAAGACCCTGCAGCTTCAAATTAGGAGACTTCGTCTGGTTGTCTACCAAGAATTTGAAGTTGAGACAGCCATCTCATAAGTTAGGCCCCCGGTTCATCGGCCCTTATAAGATCACCAGGGTTATCAATCCGGTGGCATTTCAGTTAGATCTGCCCCGTTCTTTGGGTATCAATAAAACATTTCATTGTTCCCTTTTAAAACGGGCGATTAGTAATCCTTCTTCCAGTGGAAGACCTTCCCCTCTTCTGATACGTGGCCAGAGGGAGTTTGTTGTTGAAAGGATTCTTGACTCCAAGGTGGTTCGGGGTCGGCTGTCATTTTTGGTGCACTGGAAGGGGTATGGCCCGGAGGAGCGGTCGTGGGTGCGCAGTTGTGATCTTCATGCCCCCAGACTGATACGCTCTTTCTTCTCGCAGTTCCCCGATAAACCCGGTGGTAGGGGTTCTTTGACCCCTCGTCAGAGGGGGGGTACTGTTAGGGTCTCCTGCCCTGTGCTGCCACGTCGTCATGGCAACCGGGAGACAAGTGCTAGCGGAGTAACCTGAGCGCAGCTGATACTCCGGTTCGGGTCTTTTGCTGTGCAGTGGTTATAGGCTCTGTGCATGGCAGGGGATCCGGTGCTGGTTTTTGTGCTCACAGTCTGTGAGGTCTGAGTGGGGCGTGGACAGCACCTGCTTTATAAGGCCTCTTTTCAGGGTAAGCAGATGCTGCTGAATCTTTGTTGGTTAGTCAGTTTCTGAAAGTTAGCCAGTACTGTGTAGCTTTGTATTTGTTTGTTGCTTACTGCAAATAGGCCTGGGGATTTGGTATTACACTCTGCCAATCCAGACCTAGCAGTAAGACTGGAGTCAGTCGTTTAGCTTGCTGGGGTTCTGTTACTACTCTGTGAACTTAGCAAGTTTGCGGCTGTATTCTAAGACTTGCCTGTCTAATCCTGTCTCACTGTGCTAGGTGTCAGGGGTCAGTTTAGTGGCAGTAAACCGAACCTGTGCACTGCAAGTGAGAATTAGGATTGTGGAGAATCTCCTTGTGTCTATCATTCCATCTCTGACCAAGGAGTTTACTGCCACACCCGTTGGTAACCCTTTAGGGTTTTGCTGTTGCCCTTAGCAACAGCATTTCGGGTTTTCTATGTATTAAAACACAACATCTTGCTTTTCACATCTGAGCAGTTCTAATACAAGGGAGATACCCAGTTCCTTAGCCTCTGGGCTTCTCTGTTCACGTTGTGTGTATTTTGTTACCCTACCACCTTCTGTGTACGTTATGTCATATTCCCTAGTCTGTCTGTGAGTCCATTTGTTTTGCATAACAGTTCAAACACCAGTACATTCCTGCAGGCACTGGAGTGCATAACAGTCCTGACACCAGTACTTTCCTGCAGGCACTGGTGTGCATAACAGTTAGTATGAGGGGCATGGATGGGACCAGTGTTTGGAGGGTATGCTGGTCTCTGTAGTGCCATTTGGAGATTCCGGGGGTATCTTCAGGTGAGTTAGCTCTCAATTTGGATACATTTGCTCAGATGCCATTATCATGTGGCATTATGTTATATTACCCGGAAGGGTTGTTATTATTATTATTAGTACCTGGGGCGGGTCTGGGGTGCGGTGTCCCCTGGATTGGTGGGGCTGGGCTGCTTTGGGGTAGCACACTGCGAGATCTTATTTAGCACCCCCTTAACATATTTATTAATCCTTCTGGTCTTTTAATTACACTTTCACTAGTATATTAATTTTTGTATTTAGATTTTGTTTTCCTTTATTAACACATACTAACACTTTAACTTCTCGCATTGTGCTGCCCTGGGGTTAGCTGGCCTTTGCCGGTTTGTGGGGTTCTACACCCCAGGCCCAGACCTAGAGTTAGGGACCACCAGCATCAGAGGAGCCGTGTCGGGGCCTGGTGGCTTATCATACGTTTGCAAACTGTATGTAACTAAGACCTCTGGATTTCTATTATATATATAGTCTTTCATGTCTTGGTACAGGTACAGCTCGGTGTGCTGGGGGACACAGGGGTTTATCCCCAATGTATTTCTAGCTCAGACTACCCCCTCCCTTTCATGCACCTGAACTGTATTTCCTAATTGATCTGAGCAACTTACATTTTGTTCTGTTGGATGGATATGTGGAAGGTTTTAAATGATAATGTTAATTCCTTGTATAAAAAGTTAGAAAAAGCTGAAGCCTCGGGACAGTCAGGGTCCCAACCCGTGCCTGATCCTATGTCGCAGAGGCCGTCAGGGTCTCAGAAGCGCCCACTATCCCAAACTGTTGACACAGATACCGACATGGATTCTGACTCCAGTGTCGATTACGATGATGCAAAGTTACAGCCAAAATTGGCTAAATCCATCCGTTATATGATTATAGCAATTAAGGATGTGTTGCACATCACAGAGGAAACCCCAGTCCCTGACAAGAGGGTGCATATGTATGGAGGAAAGAAGCCGGAGGTAACCTTTCCGCCCTCACACGAGCTAAATGAGTTATGTGAAAAGGCTTGGGAATCTCCAGATAAAAAACTGCAGATTTCCAAAAGGATTCTTATTGCGTATCCTTTCCCGCCAACGGACAGGTTACGCTGGGAATCCACCCCTAGGGTGGACAAAGCTTTAACACGCTTATCCAAGAAGGTAGCCCTGCCGTCACAGGATACGGCTACCCTCAAAGATGCTGCGGATCGCAAACAGGAGGTTACCCTGAAGTCCATTTATACACATTCAGGTACCTTACTGAGGCCGGCAATCTCGCCGGCCTGGGTGTGTAGTGCTGTAGCAGCATGGACGGATACCTTATCTGAGGAAATTGATACCTTAGACAAGGATACTGTATTGTTGACCCTGGGGCATATTAAAGACGCTGTCCTATATGTGAGAGATGCTCAAAGAGACATTAGTCTACTGGGTTCTAGAATAAATGCGATGTCGATTTCTGCCAGAAGGGTCCTGTGGACTCGGCAATGGACAGGTGATGCCGACTCAAAAAGACATATGGAGGTTTTACCTTACAAGGGTGAGGAATTGTTTGGGGAGGGTCTCTCGGACCTGGTCTCCACAGCTACAGCTGGAAAGTCACATTGTTTGCCTTTTATTCCCTCACAGCCTAAGAGAGCACCGTATTATCAAATGTAGTCCTTTCGATCACAAAGAAACAAGAAAGTCCGAGGTGCGTCCTTTCTTGCCAGAGGCAAGAAGCTGCACAACACAGCTAGTTCCCAGGAACAGAAGTCCTCCCCGGCCTCTACAAAATCCACCGCATGACGCTGGGGCTCCACAGGCGGAGCTAGGCCCGGTGGGGGCACTTCTTCGAAATTTCAGCCACAAGTGGGTTCACTCCCAGGTGGATCACTGGGCGATAGAAATTGTGTCTCAGGGATACAAGCTGGAATTCGAAGAGATGCCCCCTCACCGATACCTCAAATCGGCCCTACCAGCTTCCCCCCACGAGAGGGAAATAGTGATACCTGCAATTCACAAATTGTATCTTCAATAGGTGGTGGTCAAGGTTCCCCTCCTTCAACAGGGAAGGGGTTATTATTCGACCATGTTTGTAGTCCCGAAACCGGACGGTTCGGTCAGACCCATATTGAATTTAAAATCCCTGAACATATACCTGAAAAGGTTCAAGTTCAAGATGGAATCGCTGAGAGTGGTCATCGCAAGCCTGGAAGGGGGGGATTTTATGGTGTCTCTGGACATAAAGGATGCATACCTTCATGTCCCCATTTATCCACCTCATCAGGCATACCTCAGATTTGTGGTACAGGATTGTCATTACCAATTTCAGACGTTGCCGTTTGGTCTCTCCACGGCACTGAGAATATTTACCAAGGTAATGGCGGAAAATAAGAATTTACTTACCGATAATTCTATTTCTCGTAGTCCGTAGTGGATGCTGGGGACTCCGTCAGGACCATGGGGAATAGCGGGCTCCGCAGGAGACAGGGCACATCTAAAAAAGCTTTTAGGTCACATGGTGTGTACTGGCTCCTCCCCCCATGACCCTCCTCCAAGCCTCAGTTAGGTACTGTGCCCGGACGAGCGTACACAATAAGGAAGGATCTTGAATCCCGGGTAAGACTCATACCAGCCACACCAATCACACCGTACCACTTGTGATCTGAACCCAGTTAACAGTATGATAACAAAACGAAGTAGCCTCTGAAAAGATGGCTCACAACAAGAATAACCCGATTTTTGTAACAATAACTATGTACAAGCATTGCAGACAATCCGCACTTGGGATGGGCGCCCAGCATCCACTACGGACTACGAGAAATAGAATTATCGGTAAGTAAATTCTTATTTTCTCTAACGTCCTAGTGGATGCTGGGGACTCCGTCAGGACCATGGGGATTATACCAAAGCTCCCAAACGGGCGGGAGAGTGCGGATGACTCTGCAGCACCGAATGAGAGAACTCCAGGTCCTCCTTAGCCAGAGTATCAAATTTGTAAAATTTTACAAACGTGTTCTCCCCTGACCACGTAGCTGCTCGGCAAAGTTGTAATGCCGAGACCCCTCGGGCAGCCGCCCAAGATGCGCCCACTTTCCTAGTGGAGTGGGCCTTTACAGATTTAGGCTGTGGCACGCCTGTCACAGAATGTGCAAGTTGGATTGTGCTACAGATCCAACGTGCAATCGTCTGTTTAGACGCAGGAGCACCCATCTTGTTGGGTGCATACAATATAAACAGCAAGTCAGACTTTCTGACTCCAGCCGTCCTAAACTATATATATATATATATATATATATATATTTTTAGGGTCCTGACAACGTCTATTAACCTGGAGTCCTCCAAGTCCCTAGAAGCCGCAGGCACCATAATAGGTTGTTTCAGGTGAAAAACCTGACACCCCCTTAGGAAGAAAACTGGAGACGAGTCCCAGTTCTGCCCTGTCCGAATGGAAATTTAAATATGGGCTTTTGTAAGACAAAGCCGCCCATTCTGACAATCGCCTGGCCGAGGCCAGGACCAACAGCATGGTCACTGTCCATGTGAGATATTGGTCAACAGCTTGTTCACTTTCCATGTTATATATTTCAAATCCACAGATTTGAGCGGTTCAAACCAATATGATTTTAAGGAATCCCAACACTATGTTGAGATCCCACGGTGCCACTAGAGGCACAAAAAGGGGTGTATATGCAATACTCCCTTGACAATCTGGACTTCAGGAACTGAAGTCAATTCTTTTCGGAAGAAATTCTACAGGGCCGAAACTTAAAACCTTAAAGAACCCCAATTTTAGGCTCAAAACACTCCTGTTTTCAGGAAGTGTAGAATTCGACCTAGTTGAATTTTCTTCGTGGGGCCTTCCTGGCCTCACCCACGCAACATATTTTCACCACATGTGGTGATGACGTTGTGCGGTCACCTCCTTCCTGGCTTTGACCAGGGTAGGTATGACCTCTTATGGAATGCCTTTTTCCTTCAGGATCCGGCATTCAACCGCCATGCCGTCAAACGCAGCCGCGGTAAGTCTTGGAATAGACATGGTACCTGCTGAAGCAAGTCCCTTCTTAGCTCCCCAGGCCCTTAGTCCTCTGTGAGCATCTCTTGAAGTTCCGGGTACCAAGTCCCTCTTGGCCAATCCGGAGTCACGAGTATAGTTCATACTCCTCTATGTCTTATAATTCTCAATACCTTGGTTATGAGAAGCAGAGGAGGGAACACATACACCGACTGTTACACCCACGGTGTTACTAGGACATCCACAGCTATCGCCTGAAGGTCTCATGACCTGGCGCAATACCTGTCCCGTTTTTTGTTCGGGCGGGACGCCCTCATTTCCACCTTTGGTCTTTGCCAATGGCTCACAATCATGCGGAAAAACTTCCCTATGAAGTTCCCACTCTCCCAGGTGGAGGTCATGCCTGCTGAGGAAGTCTGCTTCCCAGTCGTCCACTCCCGGAGAGAACACTGCTGACAGTGCTATCACATGATTTTCCGCCTAGCGAAAAATCCTTGCAGTTTTTTCACTGCCCTCCAGCTTCTTGTGTCGCCCTTTCTGTTTACGTGGGCGACTGCCGTGATGTTATCCCACTGGATCAATACCGGCTGACCTTGAAGCAGAGGTCTTGCTAAGTTTAGAGCCTTATAATTTTTGCTCTTAGCTCCATCTATGTGGAGAGAATTCTCCAGACTTGATCACACTTTCCTGGAAATTTTTTTCCCTGTGTGACTGCTCCCCAGCCTCTCAGGCTGGCCTCCGTGGTCACCAGCATCCACTCCTGAATGCTGAATCTGTGGCCCTCTAGAAGATGAGCACTCTGTAATCACCACAGGAGAGACACCCTTGTCCTTGGATATAGGGTTATCCGCTGATGCATCTGAAGATGCGATCCGGACCATTTGTCCAGCAGATCCCACTGAAGAGTTCTTGCGTGAAATCTGCCGAATGGAATTGCTTCGTAATAAGCCACCATTTTTACCAGGACTCTTGTGCAATGATGCATTGACACTTTTCCTGTTTTTAGGAGGATCCCGATTAGCTCGGATAACTCCCTGGCTTTCTCCTCTGGGAGAAACACCTTTTTCTGGACTGTGTCCAGAATCATCCCTAGGAACAGTAGACGTGTCCTCGGAAAAGCTACGATTTTGGAATATTTAGAATCCACTCGTGCTGTCGTAGAACTATTAAAGATAGTGCTACTCCGACCTCCAACTGTTCTCTGGACCTTGCCCTTATCAGGAAAGCGTCCAAGTTTCTTTTAAGAAGAATCATCATTTCGGCCATTACCTTGGTAAAGACCCGGGGCGCCGTGGACAATCCAAACGGCAGCGTCTGAACTGATAGTGACAGTTCTGTACCACGAACCTGAAGTACCCTTGGTGAGAAGGGCAAATTTGGACATGTAGGTAAATGTCCCTGATATCCAGTGACACCATCTCGTCCCCTTCTTCCTGGTTCGCTATCACTGCTCTGAGTGACTCCATCTTGATTTGAACGCTTGTATGTAAGTGTTCAAATATTTCAGATCTCACCGAGCCGTTTGGCTTCAGTACCACAATATAGTGTGGAATAATACCCCCTCCCTTGTTGTAGGATGGGTACTTTGATTATCACCTGCTGGGAATACAGCCTGTGAATTGTTTCCAATACTGCCTCCCTGTCGGAGGTAGACGTTGGTAAAACAGACTTCCGGAACTTGTGAGGAGGAGACGTCTCGAATTTCCAATGTACACCTGGGATACTACATGTAGGATCCAGGAGTCCCCTTGCGAGTGAGCCCACTGCGTGCTGAAACTCTTGAGATGACCCCCTACCGCACCTGAGTCCGCTTGTACTGCCCCAGCGTCATGCTGCGGACTTGGCAGAAGCTGTGAAGGGCTTCTGTTCCTGGGAATGGGCTGCTTGCTGCAGTCTTCTTCCCGTTCCTCTACCCCTGGGCAGATATGACTGGCCTTTGCCCGCCTGCCCGTATGGGGACGAAAGGACTGAGACTGAAAAGACTGTGTCCTTTTCTGCTGAGATGTGACTCGGGGAACAAAAGGTGGATTTTTCAGCTGTTGCCATGGCCACCAGGTCCGATGGACCGCCCCTTTATACGGCAATACTTCCATGTGCCGTCTGGAATCTGCCTCACCTGACCACTGTCGTGTCTTCGTCTGGCAGATATGGACATCACATTTACTCTTGATGCCAGAATGCAAATATCCCTCTGCGCATCACGCATATATAGAAATGCATCCTTAAAATGCTCTATAGACAATAAAATCTTGTCCCTGTCAAGGGTATCAAAATTTTCAGTCAGGAAATCCGACCAAGCCCCCTCAGCGCTGCACATCCAGTCTGAGGCGATTGCTGGTCGTAGTATAACACCAGTATGTGTGTATATACTTCTTAGGCTATTTTTCAGCTTCCTATCAGCTGGCTCCTTGAGGGCGGCCGTATCTGGAGACGGTAACGCCACTTGTTTTATAAGCGTGTGAGCGCCTTATCCACCCTAAGGTGTGTTTCCCAACTCGCCCTTACTTCTGGCGGGAAAGGGTATACCGCCCATAACTTTCTATCGGAGGAACCCCACGTATCATCACACACTTCATTTAATTTATCTGATTCAGGCAAAACTACAAGTAGTTTATTCACACCCTACAAAATACCCTTATTTGTGGTACTTGTAGTATCAGAAATATGTAACACCTCCTTCATTGCCCTTAACATGTAACGTGTGGCCCTAAAGGAAAATACGTTTGTTTCTTCACCGTCGACACTGGAGTCAGTGTCCGTGAGGTAAATGGGCGTTTTTACAAGCCCCTGACGGTGTCTGAGACGCCTGGACAGGTACTAATTTGTTTGCCGGTCGTCTCATGTCGTCAACCGGCTCGCAGCGTGTTGACATGATCACGTACTTCCACAAGTAAGCCATCCATTCCGGTGTCGACTCCCTAGAGAGTGACATCACCATTACAGGCAATTTGCTCCGCCTCCTCACCAACATTTTTCTCATACATGTCGACACACACGTACCGACATACAGCACCCACACAGGGAATGCTCTGATAGAGGACAGGACCCACTAGCCCTTTGGGGAGACAGAGGGAGAGTTTGCCAGCACACACCAAAATGCTATAATTATACAGGGACAACCTTTATAAAAGTGTTCCTCCCTTATAGCATTTAATATATATTTATATCGCCAAATCAGTGCCCCCCCTCTCTGTTTTAACCCTGTTTCTGTAGTGCAGTGCAGGGGAGAGCATGGGAGCCTTCCCCTCAGCCTTTCTGTGAGGGAAAATGGCGCTGTGTGCTGAGGAGAATAAGCTCCGCCCCCTTTTCGGCGGGTTTTTTCTCCCGGTTTTTAAGAACTGGCCTGGGTTAAAATACATACATATAGCCTTAATGGCTATATGTGATGTATTTATTTTGCCAATAAGGTACTTATATTGCTGCCCAGGGCGCCCCCAGCAGCGCCCTGCACCCTCCGTGACTAGGTCAGTGAGCCGTGTGACAACAATGGCGCACAGCTGCAGTGCTGTGCGCTACCTTCATGAAGACTGTGAAGTCTTCTGCCGCCTGTTTCCGGACCTCCGTTCTGCCGTCTTCTTCAGCGTCTGTAAGGGGGATCGGCGGCGCGGCTCCGGGACGAACCCCAGGCTGACCTGTGTTCCGACTCCCTCTGGAGCTCAGTGTCCAGTAGCCTAAGATCCCAATCCATCCTGCACGCAGGTGAGTTGGAGATCTCTCCCCTAAGTCCCTCGTTGCAGTGATCCTGTTGCCAGCAGGAATCACTGAATGAAACCTAAAAAAAAACTTTTCTAAACAGCTCTTTAAGAGAGCCACCTAGATTGCACCCTTCTCGGACGGGCACAAAAACCTAACTGAGGCTTGGAGGAGGGTCATGGGGGGAGGAGCCAGTACACACCATGTGACCTAAAAGCTTTTTTAGATGTGCCCTGTCTCCTGCGGAGCCCGCTATTCCCCATGGTCCTGACGGAGTCCCCAGCATCCACTAGGACGTTAGAGAAAATAAGATTTTACTTACCGGTAAATCTATTTCTCGTAGTCCGTAGTGGATGCTGGGGACTCCGTAAGGACCATGGGGAATAGACGGGCTCCGCAGGAGACATGGGCACTTTAAGAAAGAATTTAGATTCTGGTGTGCTCTGGCTCCTCCCTCTATGTCCCTCCTCCAGACCTCAGTTAGAGAAACTGTGCTGACAGTACAAGGAAAGGATTTTGGAAATCCAGGGCAAGACTCATACCAGCCACACCAATCACACCGTATAACTTGTGATAAACTTACCCAGTCAACAGTATGAACAACAACAGAGCATCAGTTCAACCCTGATGCAACAATAACATAGCCCTTATTGCAGCAATAACTATATACAAGTATTGCAGAAGAAGTCCGCACTTGGGACGGGCACCCAGCATCCACTACGGACTACGAGAAATAGATTTACCGGTAAGTAAAATCTTATTTTCTCTAACGTCCTAGTGGATGCTGGGGACTCCGTAAGGACCATGGGGATTATACCAAAGCTCCCAAACGGGCGGGAGAGTGCGGATGACTCTGCAGCACCGAATGAGCAAACACAAGGTCCTCCTCAGCCAGGGTATCAGACTTGTAGAACTTTGCAAAAGTGTTTGAACCTGACCAAGTAGCCGCTCGGCAAAGTTGTAATGCCGAGACCCCTCGGGCAGCCGCCCAAGAAGAGCCCACCTTCCTAGTGGAATGGGCCTTAACTGATTTTGGCAGCGGCAATCCAGCCGCAGAATGAGCCTGCTGAATCGTATTACAGATCCAGCGAGCAATAGTTTTCTTTGAAGCAGGAGCACCAAGCTTGTTGGAAGCATACAGAATAAACAAAGATTCTGTTTTCCTGACCCTAGCCGTTCTGGCTACATAAACCTTCAAAGCCCTGACCACATCAAGTAACTCGGAATCCTCCAAGTCAGCAGTAGCCACAGGCACCACAATAGGTTGGTTTATATGAAAGGATGAAACCACTTTTGGCAGAAATTGTGGACGGGTCCGCAATTCTGCTCTATCCGCATGGAAAACCAGATAGGGGCTAATTCTGACACACGCCTAGCCGAAGCCAATGCTAGTAGCATGACCACCTTCCACGTGAGATATTTCAATTCCACCGTTTTGAGTGGTTCAAACCAGTGGGATTTCAGGAAACTCAACACCACGTTAAGATCCCAAGGTGCCACTGGGGGCACAAAAGGAGGCTGAATACGCAGCACTCCCTTCACAAACGTCTGAACTTCAGGTAGAGAAGCCAGCTCTTTTTGAAAGAAAATGGATAGGGCCGAAATCTGGACCTTAATGGAACCCAATTTCAGGCCCAAAATCACTCCTGACTGTAGGAAGTGAAGGAAACGGCCCAGCTGGAATTCCTCCGTAGGGGCATTCCTGGCCTCACACCAAGCAACATATTTTCGCCATATACGGTGATAATGTTGAGCTGTCACGTCCTTCCTAGCCTTTATCAGCGTAGGAATGACCTCATCTGGAATGCCTTTTTTGGCTAGGATCCGGCGTTCAACCGCCATGCCATCAAACGCAGCCGCGGTAAGTCTTGGAACAGACAGGGCCCTTGTTGCAACAAGTCCTGTCTTAGAGGAAGAGGCCATGGGTCCTCTGTGAGCATTTCTTGCAGATCTGGATACCAAGTCCTTCTTGGCCAATCCGGAACAATGAGTATTGTTCTCACTCCTCTTTTTCTTATGATTCTCAACACCTTGGGTATGAGAGGAAGAGGAGGAAATACATAGACCGATTGGAACACCCACGGTGTCACCAGGGAGTCTACAGCTATCGCCTGAGGGTCTCTTGACCTGGTGCAATACCTCTGTAGTTTCTTGTTGAGGCGGGATGCCATCATGTCCACCTGTGGCAGTTCCCACCGACTTGCAAGCTGTGCGAAGACTTCTTGATGAAGTCCCCACTCTCCCGGGTGGAGGTCGTGCCTGCTGAGGAAGTCTGCTTCCCAGTTGTCTACCCCCGGGATGAACACTGCTGACAGTGCGCTTACATGATTCTCCGCCCAGCGAAGAATTCTGGTGGCTTCCGCCATCGCTACCCTGCTCCTTGTGCCGCCTTGTCGGTTTACATGAGCCACAGCGGTGATGTTGTCTGACTGAATCAGAACTGGTTCACCGCGAAGCAGGGTCTCTGCTTGACGTAGGGCATTGTAAATGGCCCTTAGTTCCAGGATGTTGATGTGCACAGACCTTGGAAATTTCTTCCCTGTGTGACTGCTCCCCACCCTCGGAGACTTGCATCCGTGGTCACCAGGACCCAGTCCTGAATGCCGAATCTGCGGCCCTCGAGAAGGTGAGCGCTCTGCAGCCAACACAGGAGTGACACCCTGGCCCTGGGGGATAGGGTGATTAACTGATGCATCTGAAGATGTGATCCGGACCACTTGTCCAGTAAGTCCCATTGAAAGGTCCTCGCATGGAACCTACTGAAGGGAATGGCCTCATACGATGCCACCATCTTTCCCAGGACTCGAGTGCAGTGATGCACTGACACCTGTTTTGGTTTTAATAGGTCCCTGACCAGTGTCATGAGTTCCTGAACCTTCTCTATCGGGAGATAAACCCTTTTCTGGCCTGTGTCCAGAATCATGCCCAGGAAGGGCAGACAAGTCTTAGGAACCAACTGCGACTTTGGAATATTCAGAATCCAGCCGTGTTGCCGTAACACTTCCAGAGAACGTGCTACGTTGATCAGCAACTGCTCTCTTGACCTCGCTTTTATGAGGAGATCGTCCAAGTATGGGATAATTGTGACCCCTTGCTTCCGTAGGAGTACTATCATTTCCGCCATTACCTTGGTAAATATTCTCGGGGCCGTGGAGAGACCAAACGGCAACGTCTGAAATTGGTAATGACAATCCTGTACCACAAACCTGAGGTACGCCTGATGAGGTGGATAAATGGGGACATGAAGGTATGCATCCTTTATGTCCAGAGACACCATAAAATCCCCCCCTTCCAGGCTTGCAATGACCGCTCTCAGCGATTCCATCTTGAACCGGAACCTTTTTAGGTACACGTTCAGGGATTTTAAATTCAATATGGGTCTGACCGAACCGTCCGGTTTCGGTACCACAAACATGGTCGAATAATAACCCTTTCCTTGTTGAAGGAGGAGAACCTTGACCACCACCTGTTGAAGATACAATTTGTGAATTGCAGTTAACACTATTTCCCTCTCTAAGGGGGAAGCTGGCAGGGCCGACTTGAGGTATCGGTGAGGGGGCATCTCTTCGAATTCCAGCTTGTATCCTTGAGACACAACATCTATTGCCCAGGGATCCAACGGTGAGTGAACCCACTTGTGGCTGAAATTTCAGAGACGCGCCCCCACCGGGCCTAGCTCCGCCTGTGGAGCCCCAGCGTCATGCGGTGGATTTAGTGGAAGCCGGGGAGGACTTCTGTTCCTGGGAACTAGCTGTGTTGTGCAGCTTCTTTCCTCTGCCCCTGCCTCTGGCAAGAAAGGACGCACCTCGGACTTACTTGTTTTTCTGTGATTGAAAGGACTGCATTTGGTAATACGGTGCTTTCTTAGGTTGTGAGGAAACATATGGCAAAAAATTTGACTTCCCAGTCGTAGCTGTGGAGACCAGGTCCGAGAGACCCTCCCCAAACAATTCCTCACCCTTGTAAGGTAAAACCTCCATGTGCCTTTTTGAGTTGGCATCACCTGTCCATTGCCGAGTCCACAGGACCCTTCTGGCAGAAATCGACATAGCATTTATTCTGGAACCCAGTAGGCTAATGTATCTCTGAGCATCTCTCATATAAAAGGACAGCGTCTTTAATATTCCCCAGGGTCATTAATATAGTATCCTTGTCTAAGGTATCAAGTTCCTCAGATAAGGTATCCGTCCAAGCTGCTACAGCACTAGACACCCAAGCCGACGCGATTGCCAGCCTCAGTAAGGTACCTGAATGTGTATAAATGGACTTCAGGGTAACCTCCTGTTTGCGATCCGCAGCATCTTTGAGGGTAGCCGTATCCTGTGACGGCCCGGATACCTTCTTGGATAAGCGTGTCAAAGCTTTGTCCACCCTAGGGGAGGATTCCCAGCGTAACCTGTCCGCTGGCGGGAAAGGATATGCCATAAGAATCTTTTTGGAAATCTGCAGTTTTTTATCTGGAGATTCCCAAGCCTTCTCACATAACTCATTGAGCTCGTGTGAGGGGGGAAAAGTTACCTGCGGCTTCTTTTCCCCATACATATGAACCCTCCTGTCAGGGACTGGGGTTTCCTCTGTGATGTGCAACACATCCTTAATAGCTATAATCATATAACGGATGGATTTAGCCAATTTTGGCTGTAACTTTGCATCATCGTAATCGACACTGGAGTCAGAATCCATATCGGTATCCGTGTCAATAATTTGGGATAGTGGGCACTTCTGAGACCCTGTCGGCCTCTGCGACATAGGATCAGGCATGGGTTGGGACCCTGACAGTCCTGAGGCTTCCTCATCAGACATGTCGACACAAGCGTACCGACACACCACACACACAGGGAATGCCCTTTTTGAAGACAGTTTCCCCACAAGGCCCTTTGGTGAGACAGAGAGAGAGAGTATGCCACGCACACCCCAGCGCTATATAACCCAGGAATAACACAGTAACTTAATGTTAACCCAGTAGCTGCTGTATTTGTGATTTTAGCACTTAATTATGTGCCCCCCCTCTCTTTTTACCCTTTTTCTATCGTGATCTGCAGGGGAAAGCCTGGGGAGCTTTTTCTCAGCGGAGCTGTGGAGAAAAAATGGCGCTGGTGAGTGCTGAGGGAGAAGCCCCGCCCCCTCGACGGCGGGCTTCTGTCCCGCTTAAATACATATCTTTTTGGCGGGGGCTCATACATATATACAGTGCCCAACTGTATATATGCTTACTTTAGCCAACAGATGTCCATATGCTGCCCAGGGCGCTCCCCCCTGCGCCCTTACAGTGACCGGAGTATGTGAGGTGTGTATGGAGCAATGGCGCACAGCTGCAGTGTTGTGCGTTACCTCATGTGAAGAACGGAGTCTTCTGCCGCCGATTTCGAAGTCTTCTTTGCTTCTCATACTCACCCAGCTTCTGTCTTCTGGCTCTGCGAGGGGGACAGCGGCGCGGCTCTGGGATCGGACGATGAGGGTGAGATCCTGTTTACGATCCCTCTGGAGCTAATGGTGTCCAGTAGCCTAAGAAGCAGGACCTATCTTCAGAGAGTAGGGCTGCTTCTCTCCCCTCTGTCCCACAATGCAGGGAGTCTGTTGCCAGCAGAGCTCCCTGAAAATAAAAAACCTTACAAAATACTTTCTTACAGCAAGCTCAGGAGAGCTCACTGAACAGCACCCAGCTCGTCCGAGCACAGATTCAAACTGAGGTCTGGAGGAGGGACATAGAGGGAGGAGCCAGAGCACACCAGAATCTAAATTCTTTCTTAAAGTGCCCATGTCTCCTGCGGAGCCCGTCTATTCCCCATGGTCCTTACGGAGTCCCCAGCATCCACTAGGACGTTAGAGAAATGATGGTACTCCTGCGGAAGCAAGGGGTCACCATTATCCCGTACTTGGACGATCTCATAAAAGCGAGATCAAGAGAGCAGTTGCTGAACAGCGTCGCACTTTCTCTGGAAGTGTTACGACAACACGGCTGGATTCTGAATATTCCAAAGTTGCAGTTGGTTCCTACGACTCGTCTGCCTTTCCTGGGCATGATTCTAGACACAGACCAGAAAAGGGTTTATCTCCCGATAGAGAAAGCTCAGGAACTCATGACACTGGTCAGGAACCTATTAAAACTAAAACAGGTGTCAGTACATCACTGCACTCGAGTCCTGGGAAAGATGGTGGCATCATACGAGGCCATTCCCTTCGGCAGGTTCCATGCGAGGACTTTTCAATGGGACTTACTGGACAAGTGGTCCGGATCACATCTTCAGATGCATCAGTTAATCACCCTATCCCCCAGGGCCAGGGTGTCACTCCTGTGGTGGCTGCAGAGCGCTCACCTTCTTGAGGGCCGCAGATTCAGCATTCATGACTGGGTCCTGGTGACCACAGACACCAGCCTCCGAGGTTGGGGAGCAGTCACACAGGGAAGACATTTCCAAGGTCTGTGGTCAAGAGACTTGCCTTCACATCAACATCCTGGAACTAAGGGCCATATACAACGCCCTACGTCAAGCGGAGACCCTGCTTCGCGACCAACCGGTTCTGATTCAGTCAGACAACATCACCGCAGTGGCTCATGTAAACCGACAAGGCGGCACAAGGAGCAGGGTGGCGAGGGCGGAAGCCACCAGAATTCTTCGCTGGGCGGAGAATCACGTAAGCGCACTGTCAGCAGTGTTCATCCCGGGAGTGGACAACTGGGAAGCAGACTTCCTCAGCAGACACGACCTCCACCCGGGAGAGTGGGGACTTCATCAGGAAGTCTTCGCACAGATTACAAGTCGGTGGGAACTGCCACAGGTGGACATGTTGGCAGCGCGCCTCAACAAAAAGCTACAGAGGTATTGCGCCAGGTCAAGAGACCCTCAGGCGATAGCTGTGGACGCCCTGGTGACACCGTGGGTGTTCCAGTCGGTCTATGTATTTCCTCCTCTTCCTCTCATACCCAAGGTGCTGAGGATAATAAGAAAAAGAGGAGTGAGAACAATCCTCATTGTTCCAGATTGGCCAAGAAGGACTTGGTATCCAGATCTGCAAGAAATGCTCACAGAGGACCCGTGGCCTCTTCCTCTAAGACAGGACTTGTTGCAACAGGGGCCCTGTCTGTTCCAAGACTTACCGCGGCTGCGTTTGACGGCATGGCGGTTGAACGCCGGATCCTAGCAGAGAAAGGCATTCCGGATGAGGTCATTCCGACGCTGATAAAGGCTAGGAAGGACGTGACAGCTCAACATTATCACCGTATATGGCGAAAATATGTTGCTTGGTGTGAGGCCAGGAATGCTCCTACGGAGGAATTCCAGCTGGGCCGTTTCCTTCACTTCCTACAGTCCGGAGTGAATTTGGGCCTAAAATTGGGTTCCATTAAGGTCCAGATTTCGGCCCTATCCATTTTCTTTCAAAAGGAGTTGGCTTCTCTACCTGAAGTTCAGACGTTTGTAAAGGGAGTGCTGCATATTCAGCCTCCTTTTGTGCCTCCAGTGGCACCTTGGGATCTTAACGTGGTGTGAAATCCCACTGGTTTGAACCACTTAAAATGGTGGAGTTGAAATATCTCACGTGGAAGGTGGTCATGCTATTAGCCTTGGCTTCGGCTAGGCGTGTGTCAGAGTTGGCGGCTTTGTCACATAAAAGCCCCTATCTGGTTTTCCATGTGGATAGAGCAGAATTGCGGACCCGTCCAAAATTTCTGCCGAAAGTGGTTTCATCTTTTCATATAAACCAACCTATTGTGGTGCCTGTGGCTACTGCTGACTTGGAGGATTCCGAGTTGCTTGATGTGGTCAGGGCTTTGAAGGTTTATGTAGCCAGAACGGCTAGGGTCAGGAAAACAGAGTCGTTGTTTATCCTGTATGCATCCAACAAGCTTGGTGCTCCTGCTTCAAAGCAAACTATTGCTCGCTGGATCTGTAACACGATTCAGCAGGCTCGTTCTGCGGCTGGTTTGCCGCTGCCAAAATCAGTTAAGGCCCATTCCACTAGGAAGGTGGGCTCTTCTTGGGCGGCTGCCCGAGGGGTCTCGGCATTACAACTTTGCCGAGCGGCTACTTGGTCAGGTTCAAACACTTTTGCAAAGTTCTACAAGTCTGATACCCTGGCTGAGGAGGACCTTGTGTTTGCTCATTCGGTGCTGCAGAGTCATCCGCACTCTCCCGCCCGTTTGGGAGCTTTGGTATAATCCCCATGGTCCTTACGGAGTCCCCAGCATCCACTAGGACGTTAGAGAAAATAAGATTTTACTTACCGGTAAATCTATTTCTCGTAGTCCGTAGTGGATGCTGGGCGCCCGTCCCAAGTGCGGACTTCTTCTGCAATGCTTGTATATAGTTATTGCTTCAATAAGGACTATGTTATGGTTGCATCAGGGTTTGACCTGATGCTCTGTCGTTTGTCATACTGTTAACTGGTTGTTTTCACTTGTTATACGGTGTGATTGGTGTGGCTGGTATGAATCTTGCCCTGGATTACCAAAATCCTTTCCTTGTACTGTCAGCTCTTCTGGGCACAGTTTCTCTAACTGAGGTCTGGAGGAGGGGTATAGAGGGAGGAGCCAGTGCACACCAGAACCTAAATTCTTTCTTAAAGTGCCCATGTCTCCTGCGGAGCCCGTCTATCCCCATGGTCCTTACGGAGTCCCCAGCATCCACTACGGACTACGAGAAATAGATTTACCGGTAAGTAAAATCTTATTTTTTTAATGCAGTAAAATATAAATAAATAATTAATAATAAATAACCCCTTGCACACTGTTTTTGTTGGGAGGATAGGGGGTGTGCCCACTCCTTTGTAAAAAATATAATTAAAACTAGTATTTATGAGCAGCGCCACACGCAGTGGCGCCAAGAGGCGGGTAATCGGGTATTAATTACCACATCCCAGGCTGCTGGAGGGGCCCGGCAGAGGAGTCCGCCTCTCCCTTCCCAAATATACTTACTCCTGGCAGTGCTGGGCGGTGCCATGTTCCCAGTGACAACATCGGGACGATGGCCGCCGCACATTGAAAGCAAAGACTCTGGCACGGTGTCAGAGTCTTTGCTCTGTAGTGCCATGCGCCATGTTCCCAGATGTCATTGGGAAGATGGCACCGCTGGCCGAAGAGGGATCCGCTTCCAATTAAGCAACCTGGCCCCGTTGAATAAATTGCGCACGACTAATACTTTAATCAATTATTTCTTTCAGGGGTGTAGACATGACCCCAATTTAGGTTACATCCCTTTACATTACTGGGATTCAGCATGGCTCTCCATGCCCCAAACCGCACGCTCTATTGTGGGGTGGGGCACCGTTATACTGCTGGTAGAATTGGGTGCAGAACAGACAAACAAACTTAGATGTTCAGGGTGCCGGAATAGGACCACCTTAGATATCAGTTCCAGGTGTCGGAATGGGGTGCAGACCATCTTAGATACCTGTTTCGGGTGCCGTAAGGAGGTGCAGACCACATTAGATAGCTGTTCCAGGTGCCGGAATGGTGTGCAGAACACCTAGATAACCTTAGATAGCTGTTCTGGGTGCCGGAACGGGGTGCAGAACACCTAGACAACCTTAGATAGCCATTCCGGGAGTTGGAATGGAATGCAGACCACCTTAGAAAGTAATTTCTAGTGCCGGAACAGGATGCAGACCACCTTAGATACCCGTTCCGGGTGCCGGAATGGTGTGCATAATACCCAAATATCCTTAGATAGTTGTTCCGGGTGCCGGAATAGGACGCAGACCACCTTAGATATCCGTTCCGGGTTCTGGAACAGGGTGCAGACTACTTTAGACAACCGTTATGAGTGCCATAATAGGATGCAGACCACCTTAGATAGCTGTTTCATGTGCCGGAATGGTGTGCAGGACACCCAGACAAACTTAGCTGTTCAGGGTGCCGGAATAGGGCGCAGACCACCTTAGATACCTGTTCCGGGTGCCGGAACATTGGTCAAACAACCATAGAAAACCGTTCCAAGTGCTGGAACAGGATGCAGACCACCTTAGATTGCTGTTTCAGGTGCCAAAATGGTGTGCAGTACACCCAGACAACCTGAGATAGCTGTTCAGGTTGCAGGAATAGTGCGCAGACCACCTTAGATACCTGTTCCAGCTGCCGGAGTGGTGCAGGACACCAAAATATCCTTATATAGCTGTTGTGGGTGCCAGAATAGGATACGGACCACCTTAGATGACCGTTCCGGGTGCCGGAATGTTATGCAGAACACCCAAATAACCTTAGAGAGCTGTTCCGGGTGCCGTACAGGATGCAGAACACCTAGCAAACTTTAGCCATTTCGGGAGATGGAATGGAAGGCAGGACACCTTAGAAAGTCGTTTTGAGTGCCAGAACAAGATGCAGACCCCCTTAGATATCCGTTTTGGGTGCCAGAATGGTGTGCAGAGCACTCAAACAACCTTAGAGATCCATTCAGGGTGCCAGAATATGATGTAGACCACCTTAGATACCCGCTCCGGGTGCCGGAATGGTGTGCAGAACACCCAGATAATCTTAGATAGCTGTTCAGAGTGCTGGAATAGGGCGCAGACCACCTTAGATACCTGTTCCGGGTGCAGGAACATTGCTCAAACCACCTTAGACAACCGTTCTGGGTGCCAGAACAGGATGCAGACCGCCTTAGCTGTTTCATGTGCCGGAATAGTGTGCAGGACACCCAGACAAACTAAGATAGCTGTTCCGGGTGCCGAAATAGGGCGCAGACCACCTTAGATACCTGTTCCGGAACATTGCTCAAACCACCTTAGACAATCGTTCTGGGTGCCGGAACAGGATGCAGACCACCATATATTGCTGTTTCAGATGTAGGACTCCCAGACAAACTTCTATAGCTGTTCAGGTTGCCGGAATAGGGCGCAGACCACCTTAGATACCTGTTCCAGGTGCAGGAACATTGCTCAAACCACCTTAGACAACCGTTCCGGGTGCCGGAACAGGCAGCAGATCCTCGTAGATAGCATTCCGGGTGCCGGCATACTGTACTTTGTAATATATTGAATCCATATCCTTTTAATAACAAATATATACATCAATGAGCTTTGGAACTCAGATAATGTGTGGGTGTATTGTTTTCTCTTATGGGATGCAGTGTTTTCCGATGTACAGTGCACTTTTATCGTATATGGTAATAAGATGCGTCTGCAATATATATTAGAGCGGGCATTTTAAATATTTGTGAGAAAGCAATTTGGCATTCACAGATGGGGGCTCGTCCGGGATATCAGGGTCTTAATGATGTACTGTACATTACAAACGCTGCTGTAATCGACCGGCTCCGATGGACGCATCGCGAAGCTGATGAAAATAACATCCACGTGTATTGTTGTGTTATCAGTAAGCCAATGATATGAAATTTCAAGGGACAATGCGTTTCTCATAATATTTAAGATGCTAAAATGTATTTTCTCTAACGTCCTAGTGGATGCTGGGTACTCCGTAAGGACCATGGGGAATAGACGGGCTCCGCTGGAGACTGGGCACTCTAAAGAAAGATTAGGTACTATCTGGTGTGCACTGGCTCCTCCCTCTATGCCCCTCCTCCAGACCTCAGTTAGAATCTGTGCCCGGCCAGAGCTGGGTGCTCCTAGTGGGCTCTCCTTAGCCTGCTAGTAAAAGAATGTATTTGTTAGGTTTTTTATTTTCAGTGAGCTGCTGGCAACAGACTCACTGCTACGAGGGACTGAGGGGAGAGAAGCAAACCTACCTGTCTACAGCTAGGTTGCGCTTCTTAGGCTACTGGACACCATTAGCTCCAGAGGGTTCGAACACAGGCATCTGTCCTCGATCGTCCGTTCCCGGAGCCGCGCCGCCGTCCCCCTTGCAGAGCCAGAAGAACAGAAGCTTGAAGACGGCGAAAACGGCGGCTGAAGACCCCTGTCTTCATTTAAGGTAGCGCACAGCACCGCAGCTGTGCGCCATTGCTCCCAGCACACTTTCACACTCCGGTCACTGTAGGGTGCAGGGCGCTGGGGTGGGGGGGGGGGGGCGCCCTGGGCAGCAATTGAAGTACCTTTTTGGCATAACATATATATATACAGTCAGGCACTGTATATATGTAAAAAACCCCGCCATTTTTTCACACAGAAAGCGGGACAGAAGCCCGCTGCTGAGGGGGCGGGGCCTTCTTCCTCAGCACACCAGCGCCATTTTCTATTCACAGCTCCGCTGGAAAGAAGCTCCCCAGGCTCTCCCCTGCAGTATCCAGATACACAAAGGGTGAAAAGAGGGGGGGGGGGCGCACATAAATTTAGGCGCAAATTTGTATATACAGCAGCTACTGTGTAAACACTGAGTTGTAGTGTAATCCCTGGGTTATATAGCGCTGGGGTGTGTGCTGGCATACTCTCTCTCTGTCTCTCCAAAGGGCCTTGTGGGGGAACTGTCTTCAAATAGAGCATCCCCTGTGTGTGTGGTGTGTCGGTACGCGTGTGTCAACATGTCTGAGGTAAAAGGCTCCCCTAAGGAGGAGATAGAGAAAATATGTGTGTGAGAGGGTGTCTCCGTCGACAACGCCGACACCTGTTTGGATATGTGTAAGTGCTAAGGTGAATTTATTGCACAAAAGATTAGAGAACAGACAGGAAATCTACCTATGTCTGTCCCTATGTCACAGAGACCTTCAGAGTCTCACAATGCTCACTATCCAAAATAATAAACACTGATATCGACACGGAGTTTGACTCCAGTGTCGACTACGATAATGCAAAGTTACAGCCAAAATGGCTGAAAGGTATTCAATATATGATTATTGTAATAAAAGATGATTTGCATATCACTGATGACTCATTTGTCCCTGACACAAGGGTACACATGTTAAGGGGAAGAAAGCTGAGGTAAATTTCCCTCCTCTCATGAGGAAAAAGGGCGGGAATCTCCAGACAAGAAACTACAGCTTCCCACAAGGAATTCTCAGGCAGTATCCTTTCCCCACTAGGGCCAGGATGTGATGGGAATCTTCCCCTAGGGTGTCACGTTTGCCCAGACGGTAGCACTAGCTGTTCTCAGGGATCCTGCAGATAGCGTGCACATTCTAGTACACTACTCAGACCGGCGATTGTGTCGGCATGGGTTTATAGCGCTGTGGCAGCGTGGACAGGTACCTTATCAGCAGAGATTGAGACCCTAGTAAGCATATAGATATATATATATATGTATATATATAGATATATACATATTGAAGATGCTGTCTTAAGAGATATATATATATATATATATAAAACATGCCCAAAGAGACATGAGTATACTGGGTCCTGGAGTCAAAGCTATGTCGATTTCTGCTTGACGTGTCCTGTAGAATATGCAATGGACAGATGATGCCGACTTAAGAGGCATATGGAAGGCTGAGGATTGTGTGGAGAAGGGTTCTCGGACCTGGTCTCCGCAGCTTTAGCTGGTAAATTCTAATATTTTGCCTTATATTCCTGCACAGCCTAGGAAAGCACGACATTATCAAATGCAGCCTTTCGAATAAAGAAACAAGAAAGTCCGAGGTGCGTCCTTTCTTGCCAGAGGCGGCGGCAGAGGAAAGAAGCTGCACAACACAGCTAGTTCCCAGGAACAGAAGTACTCCCCGGCCTCTACAAAAATCCACCGCATGTCGCTGGGGCTCCACAGGTGGAGCTAGGCCCGGTGGGGGCACGCCTTCGTAAGTTCAGCCACAAGTGGGTTCACTCCCTGTTAGATCCCTGGGCGATCGATATTGTGTCTCAGGGATATAAGCTGGACTTTGAGAAGATGCCCCCTCACCGACGGCCCTGCCGGCTTCCCCCCACGAGAGGGAAACAGTGTTAACTGCAATTCACAAATTGTTTCTTCAACAGGCGGTGGTCAAGGTTCCCCTCCTTCAACAAGGAGGGGGTTATTATTCGACCATGTTGTAGTCCCGTAACCTGACGGTTCGGTTGGACCCATATTGAATTTAAAATCCCTGAACATATACCTGAAAAGGTTTAAGTTCAAGTTGGAATCGCTAAGAGCGGTTATTGCAAGCCTGAAAGGTGACTCGGGACATAAAGGATGCATACCTTCAGGTCCCCATTTATCCACCTCATCATTACGGTACGGGATTGTCATTACCAATTTCAGAGGTTGCCGTTGGGTCTCTCCACGGCCTTCAGAATGTTCACCAAGGTAATGGCGGAAATGATGGTGCTCCTGCGGAAGCAAGGTGTCACTATTATCACGTACTTGGACGATCTCCTCATAAAAGCGAGATCAAGAGAGCAGTTGCTGAACAGCGTATCACTTTCTTTGGAAGTGTAACGGCAACACGGCTGGATTCTATATATTCCAAAGTCGCAGTGGGTTCTTACAGCTCATCTGCTTCTCCTAGGCATGATCCTAGACACAGACCAGAAAAGGGTTATCTCCCGATAGAGAGAGCTCAGGAGCTCGTGACACTGGTCAGGAATCTATTAAAACCAAAACAGGGGTCAGTGCATCACTGCACTCGAGTCCTGGGAAGGAGAGTGGCCTCATACGAGGCCATTCCCTTCGGCAGGTTCCATATGAGGTCCTTCCAATGGGACTTACTGGACAAATGGTCCGGATAAAATCTTCAGATGCATCGGTTAATCACCCTATCCCCCAGGGCCAGGGTGTCTCTCCTGTGGTGGCGGCAGAGTGCTCACCTTCTCGAAGGTCGCAGATTCGGCATTCAGGACTGGGTCCTGGTGACCACGGATGCAAGCCTCCGAGGGTGGGGGGCAGTCACACAGGGAAGAAATTTCTAGGGGCTGTGGTCAAGTCAGGTGACTTGTCTTCACATCAACTAAGGGCCATATACAACGCCCTAAGTCAAGCGGAGATCCTGCTTCGCGACCAACCGGTTCTGATCCAGTCAGACCGCAGTGGCTCATGTAAACCACCAAGGCGGCACAAGGAGCAGGGTGGCGATGGTAGAAGCCACCAGAATTCTTCGCTGGGCGGAGAATCACGTAAGCGCACTGTCAGCAGTGTTCATTCCGGGAGTGGACAACTGGGAAGCGGACTTCCTCAGCAGGCACGACCTCCACCCGGGAGAGTGAGGACTTCACCAGGAAGTCTTCACGCAGATTCCAAATTGGTGGGAACTGCCACAGGTGGACATGATGGCGTCCCGCCTCAACAAAAAGCTAAAAAGGTATTGCGCCAGGTCAAGGGACCCTCAGGTGATAGCTGTGGACGCACTAGTAACACCGTGGGTGTTTCAGTCGGTCTGTGTTTTTCCTCCTCTTCCTCTCATGCCAAAGGTGCTGAGAATTGTAAGAAAAAGAGGAGTGAGAACAATGGCCCTCATTCCGAGTTGTTCGCTCGGTATTTTTCATCGCATCGCAGTGAAAATCCGCTTAGTGCGCATGCGCAATGTTCGCACTGCGACTGCGCCAAGTAACTTTACTATGAAGAAAGTATTTTTACTCACGGCTTTTTCTTCGCTCCGGCGATCGTAATGTGATTGACAGGAAATGGGTGTTACTGGGCGGAAACACGGCGTTTCAGGGGCGTGTGGCTGAAAACGCTACCGTTTCCGGAAAAAACGCAGGAGTGGCCGGAGAAACGGTGGGAGTGCCTGGGCGAACGCTGGGTGTGTTTGTGACGTCAACCAGGAACGACAAGCACTGAAATGATCGCACAGGCAGAGTAAGTCTGGAGCTACTCTGAAACTGCTAAGTAGTTAGTAATCGCATTATTGCGAATACATCGGTCGCAATTTTAAGAAGCTAAGATTCACTCCCAGTAGGCGGCGGCTTAGCGTGTGTAACTCTGCTAAATTCGCCTTGCGACCGATCAACTCGGAATGAGGGCCAATATTCATTGCTCCGGATTGGCCAAGAAGGACTTGGTACCCGGAACTGCAAGGAATGCTCACAGAGGACCCATGGCCTCTGCCTCTCAGACAGGACCTGTTACAACAGGGGCCCTGTCTGTTCCAAGACTTACCGCGGCTGTGTTTAACGGCATGGCGGTTGAACGCCGGATCCTAGCGGAAAAAGGCATTCCGGATGCAGTTATTCCTACGCTGATAAAGGCTAGGAAGGGCGTGACAGCGAAGCATTATCACCGTATATGGCGAAAATATGTTGATTGCTGTGAGGCCAGGAAGGCCCCTACAGAGGAATTCCAGCTGGGTCGATTCCTACACTTCCTACAGTCAGGAGTGACTATGGGCCTAAAATTATGGTCCATAAAGGTCCAGATTTCGGCCCTATCCATTTTCTTTCAAAAAGAACTGGCTTCACTGCCTGAGGTTCAGACGTTAAGGGAGTGCTGCATATTCAGCCCCCTTTTGTGCCACCAGTGGCGCCTTAGGATCTTAACGTGGTGTTGAGTTTCCTGAAATCCCACGGGTTTGAGCCACCGAAGACCGTGGAGCTCAAGTATCTCACGTGGAAAGTGGTCATGCTGTTGGCCTTAGCCTCGGCTAGGTGTGTGTCAGAATTGGCGGCTTTGTCAGGTAAAAACCCCTACCTGGTTTTCCATATGGACAGGGCAGAATTGCGGACTTGTCCGAAATTCCTGCAAAAGGTGGTATCATCTTTTCATTTGAACCAACCTATTGTGGTGCCTGCGGCTACTCGTGACTTGGAGGACTCCAAGTGGCTGGACGTAGTCCGGGCTTTGAAGATTTATGTATCCAGAACGGCTGGAGTCAGGAAAACTGACTCGCTGTTTATCCTGTGTGCATCCAACAAGCTGGGTGCTCCGGCTTCAAAGCAAACTATTGCTAGCTGGATCTGTAACACGATTCAGCAGGATCATTGTACGGCTGGGTTGCCGCATCCAAAATCAGTAAAAGCCCATTTCACAAGGAAGGTGGGTTCTTCCTGGGCGGCTGCCCGAGGGGTCTCGGCATAGCAGCTTTGCCGAGCTGCTACTTGGTCGGGTTCAAACACTTTTGCAAAGTTCTACAAGTTTGATACCCTGGCTGAGGAGGACCTTGTGTTTGCTCATTCGGTGCTGCAGAGTCATCCGCACTCTCCCACCCGTTTGGGAGCTTTGGTATAATCCCCATGGTCCTTACGGAGTCCCCAGCATCCACTAGGACGTTAGAGAAAATAAGAATTTACTCACCGGTAATTCTATTTCTCGTAGTCCGTAGTGGATGCTGGGCGCCCGTCCCAAGTGCGGACTTTCTGCAATACGTGTATATAGTTATTGCTTAATAAAGGGTTATTGTTATGAGCCATCCGTTGAGTGATGCTCAGTTGTTGTTCATACTGTTAACTGGGTAAGGTTATCACGAGTTGTACGGTGTGATTGGTGTGGCTGGTATGAGTCTTACCCTGGATTCCAAAATCCTTTCCTTGTAATGTCAGCTCTTCCGGGCAGTTTCCCTAACTAAGGTCTGGAGGAGGGGCATAGAGGGAGGAGCCAGTGCACACTAGATAGTACCTAATCTTTCTTTAGAGTGCCCAGTCTCCTGCGGAGCCCGTCTATTTTCCATGGTCCTTACGGAGTCCCCAGCATCCACTACGGACTACGAGAAATAGAATTACCGGTGAGTAAATTCTTATTTTTATTGTTGCAAAACAAAGTTCAAATAAGTCATATTGTGTTTGATTCAGATTGGATTGTTTATCTGTTAAGTAGGGTTTAAAAGTACATTTAAAAGTTGCTGCATAGCCTTGATATAGTTTTTTTTTAACTCAGGCCTAAAATAACTTCTGGTGCTTGTATAATGTGTGATTTCTTTGTGACAAAGGAAGCCGCATTGTCTGTCCTCCATTTTAGACTAACCACATGGCATGTCCACCATTTTGTGTAAACCTCATGGATGTGGAAGGGGGAGGAGCAGTGGCCATTTTAGGAAGGTCGTTTTCTAAATAGCTGATTTTCACTCTGCTCAGAACAATCAGCTTTCCTTGGTCACATCTCACCATTTATGCGTTACTAATGCATTTATTTAACCCATGCCATAGTCAATTACAAATAGTTTCAATTGGGCCTAGAGAGAGTAAATGGTGAGATAAATGCTTGGCTTGGTAAAAAAAAAAAGAAATTGCAGAGATAGAAAAAGGAAAGAAAGGGTTTTGTTTTTTTCTTCTTCTCTTTTTCCTTCCAAGACTTGTAGAATCTGCTTGCTATAAAATAGCCATTGAAATGCAAATTAACCTGTGTAACTGCTTTTTCTTAGCAGGGAAAAGCAAATAGCTTTGATATGCAAATAAGAGGTAAGGTGTCTCATAGGAGACCAGTGAATGGTACATATATATAATATTATTATAATTGTGTGTATATTTATATCAGTGTATGTTCTGCAAGATAGCCATCCAATCTGAATCATATCATTTAAATTATTGATTATTGCTAGTCATTATAGAGCTGTGTGAAATAGGATACATTTGTTGCTATATAGGTAAATTTGAAATAACAGTATTTTAAGGAAGTGTAAAGACACAAACGCAGGTCTGCATAAAAGTTTATACAGAACAAGTTGTGTCTAGTGGGCAATAGTAATTAGTATTGTTCACATTTATAGAGCTGTGTGATTTATTGCGGACGCAGGGTTTTGTACACGTGTCTCGGACAAAGTAAAGGACTGCGCACGCAGCGTAAGAGACACGCATGGTACGCTAAGTACAAATTATACAATAGTGTCGTTTAGTTCAAAGGTGGAATAGTAGACATTTAATACAATAGCACATAACTATCAGATTTCAAAAGCAGGTTACTCTAAATTTAGTTTAAACTGTATTGCCTCTGGGGTAAACCTGCCTATCTGAATGAAAATATTTTCTGTACAGAAAAACCAAAGTGTATTTGAGTGAGTGAAAGCGGAGCGAGTGGAGCTGAACCCAGGAACTAAGTGGTCTGAAGTGGTAACACCGGGTTAGTAAAGGCCCGGTGGCGTAGGCTTCGCTACCTTGCTTGACTAAGTGGTCTGAAGTGGTCTTAGTGATCCCATACACTTAAGTGGTCTGGAGTGGTCTAGGCTAGGTGGTCTACACCAATCGTAGGGCATATAGATAACTAGTATCTATAGGCTGTGCTATTACATTGCATGTCCGTGTGTTCTGCACAGCACAACGTGATACCATTGTGTCATATGCGCTGTGGGAGAGCATACGCAGACATGATTGCATAGACAAAAGGGGTTTTTCTTTGACAACGTCGGGAAATCTCCCTGGTGGGCTTCACTGGAAAGGGTGAAGGATAGTTATCTAATTTCTCTGTTTTTCACCCTACAAACAATCCCAGTTGAAAGATACCGAAAAGGAATTTTTCGCTGCCTCTCTCAGGGAAATATTCCAAACAGAACTTCCACCGTAAGAAATTACGGTGTTGTAAGGTCTGATAGGAGCCCTAAGTTGGGTACATTGCCTTCGCTATCAACAGTGTATCGTAGTACTGGCCAACGTGGGCGGAGAGCGAGTGGAAGGCGCTCGGAGATACTTCCACCGTCTACTTACATTGAGTATTTTGGTGTTTGTGGGAATTTTTTTAGTTATTAAAAGAGACCCACAAATATGGGAGCCAGTTGCTCAAGTGAGAGACGTTTGTGCAGGGTTCAGGCAGAAGAGTTAGGACCGAGAAGGTCATGTGTGAAAAAAATCTGAAGTGGTCTAAGTGATGGTTCACACACAGACGTTTTATGCAATGAATGGTTATGTATGACTGACAAAGATAGGGTACCATTCCCTAGGGTGGGCAGCTTTGAACCAGAGGTATTGCAGAACTTAAGGATAAGGATATGTCTGATAAAATCCCAAAAAAACAAAGGGTCAGACATACAAAGTGTTTAAACCTGTGGCAGCAAGAGGGGTTGGTGAGTTTGATCCTAAGGTATTGCAGGTGGTATGTCTAACCAAAGTCATATAAGACAAGAATGGAAATATAAGAACTGTTTGAACTTGTAGCAACAATAAACAAGTAGGAAGAAAAAAGAATGCAAGTACACCACCATATGTAGATGTGGAAGCAGTTACGGCCAGCATACAAACTATAGAAAATAATAAAAATATGATATGACTGTAACCTATATATGTACTAATGAATGTTGAAGTTTTATTTAGGAGGAGAAGGTGACCTGATTGTTTTCAGCCATTTCTCATGTACCCAGAGGAGTATCAAACTGGTAAAAGAAGAGCAGTAGCCTGTGGGGGAAGTGGCTGAGACCAGTGGAACAGGTAAGTATGGTATCATTTGTGTACATATATAGTAAAACCCAAAAATAAAATAAAAAAATCAAGAAAGTAACGTCAGAAATGGAGAAAAAACCTGTCCGCACATTAGTATTTGCCAGTAGGAAAGCGGACAGAGACAAGGTAACCCCAGGGTATTTCTTTCAGTTACCATATAATAAGTATTCATTCCTAGTAATGCCCCTAGTCAAGATGAGCTCGGAAATGTTTGTTGGACCATGTACAGACCCTTAATACGGGATGAGAAGGATTGAATGAAATACTTCGCATGACCTAGAGGCTTGTAAAACTTTTTTTTTTGTTTTTGTCTCTTGCAGTAATAGAAAACTCTCCATCTCGATAAGACCACTGGTAAACACTAATTCGGCAAATGGGAGGTGGCTGTCTCTGTGCAAATGGACGGGCTCAATAAGGCATTGAGTGTCAGGGTGCAGACTTCTTTGCAAAATTGGAAAGGGGTCACAGTAGCTAATCTTAGATAGTGTGCTATTGAACATCACAAGAATAGTGCTAGGCGCAGAGAACAACAGGTGGAGAGGTTGAGGACGGTAAGTATACTGGCACATACAGGAAAGACCCATCAGTCCAAACCCCAGATCCCTAATGGTCAATAATATGTTACACCTGTAGAAAGGAAGGGCATTTAGCCAGAGATTGTAGGAGTAGTAGGACACATAGTCAATATAGATCCCCTAGACAGAAAACACAAGCCACATTATTAAACACATAGACGGGACCAATGGACATATAGTAAGGAATCATAAGCCATATAGAAAACACAGATTCGGCTAATGGGAAGAACAAAATAAATGCAACATTACCCTTTGACAAAACTTGAAGATTAGTGTCGCATTCTGCTGTTCTAGGTGCATGTCCATCACAGGTAGAGGAAATTATCTCACAGATACCGGGTTCCCTATGAACTTAGGATGGACAGGACACTGGATTGATGGCTGGGATAGTCCCAGTAGAGATAAGACACACAGATTTTTTTTTTAGGGGTATAGACCAAGTAGAGAATCACTTCCCCGTAGTGCCCAATCCAGTTGTCAAATTTTTATAAAATCTTCTTCACCTCTACAAACTCATCTGTCACCAACCTCTATTCTGTTTCTCTACAGTTTCCTCTTCATCTTTTGCGTTCACACAGGGTGGTACAATACATGGACCCAAGTATAGTTCAAACTCCACATGCCTAGGTCCTTCAGAGTTCTGTCCGAACCCAGTATATCTCAACAGCACGATGACACCAGTATTACTGCAGTGTGCCTTGTCATGCACAAAGGGTGGAGAATGGGAATACTGGTAAAGGGAAATTTTGTATAGACACTGATATGCCTGTTGGTGAATGGCAAACCTGACATTTTCTTTTTCATCTTCTTCTTCTAGAGATGTTTCTTTTTTTTTTTTTTGAGTTATGCTCATGGTACTCTACATTGCAAACACACGATAGTTAAATTAAGATACAAAAATGTGTGTTCCCTACAGGAAAAGGCGGCCTGGAGGACAAAGGAATATGGCCAGGAGTCCTCAGGACTGTGGGCAGGTGGACACGGTAAGCCAGTAGCCCCCAGAGCATACCTTCCAAGTCTAGCTGAGGTGGCACACGGTCTGACTCATCTAGGCAAAGAGGGTAGGTGCAGGCTGATGAGAGTCTACTGGTGTGCGCCAGGATTCTATTCTCATGCAGGTAAGAGAGCAATGACCTGTATTGCTTGCTTGAGGAAGAATATTGGTAAAGCAATACCAACAGAGCTATCCCATATCCCTCCTGCAGATGGATCTTTTCAGGAAATACAAACCGACTTCGTACAGTTAACACCCTTTAGGAATTATTGTTATGTATTTTCTCAAACTGGGTAGAGGCATTTCCTGCCGCCACGGATGCTGCTGTGGTTACCGCAAAGAAAAATTGCGCAGAAATTTGTGTGTAGATAATGGTACCCCTAGAAGTAGGAGCAAAGCTTGAAATTGTACTACAGGTTGAGTATCCCATATCCAAATATCCGAAATACGGAATATTCCGAAATACGGACTTTTTTGAGTGAGAGTGAGATAGTGAAACCTTTGTTTTCTGATGGCTCAATGTACACAAACTTTGTTTAATACACAAAGTTATTAAAAATATTGTATTAAATGACCTTCAGTCTGTGTGTATAAGGTGTATATGAAACATAAATGAATTGTGTGAATGTAGACACACTTTGTTTAATGCACAAAGTTATAAAAAATATTGGCTATAATGACCTTCAGGCTGTGTGTATAAGGTGTATATGAAACATAAACGCATTCTGTGCTTAGACTTAGGTACCATCACCATGATATCTCATTATGGTATGCAATTATTCCAAAATACGGAAAAATCCCATATCCAAAATACCTCTGGTCCCAAGCATTTTGGATAAGGGATACTCAACCTGTATTGTGATCATAGTTACTGCCACTAGTATTATGTAGCTTCGGAACCACTCCCAGATCTTCACTCAACGAATCACCCTCTTTGAAATTTGTTTTTGTTTTGGTATGTGTTTTTTTTTTTTTTTGGAAGGCAACCTCATGTCATAATTGATCCGCACAATGATCAGAAATACACCAATGAGGTGACAGTACAGTACCTTATTGAGATGAGCCAGCATTTGAGAACTTGACAAAATAACTTGAAACTGTAGATTGCTGGTATGCCAAATACTGTCTTGATTGTGAACCAAGAGACTGTGTGATTGTTCTTACGCTCAGGTTGCCTAATAGACAGGTGGGAAGGACCATACCAAGTTTTGGTGACAGCACTATCCCAGTGAAAGTAGCCGAGAGAGAGACTTGGGTCCACGATTCCCATTGCAGGAAAGTCGGTAGTCCGGAAGGAACTCGTAAATGGAGTGAGATCGCAAAAGTATCACCAGAGACTCTGTTCCGTGAAGACTGAGAGGCGGCACTGTTGAACACTACCTGAGCGTACTAAAGGATTGCAGAAAGACCAGTCATTGTAATTGATTTGTTATGAACAAGAGTTGTTTTGTTCTATTTCTCTTTTCTCTCTTTCCCGCTGACAAACATTTTCTTTCAGGATATTCTATTTTTGCGAGGTTTTTTTATGAGGAGTCGAGTGTGGGACTGGAACTGGTTCTGGAGGAAGGAGTGATCTCCTTATAGGATCCCAGGATTAGCCGATCAGTTTTTTAAAGTCAGAAAAAAATCAAAGTTCTAGTAGTTATGGAGTTCAGAGGTAATCAGGAACAATCAGACAATGGCTATTCACACATTGCAGATAAAGAGCTCATTAATATATGTGGAAGAAAGGTTTATGAGTGGCTCTCCCCGAACTCCGAAGGTTTATGTTATTTAGGAAGGACACTACTTATAACCCTTGTTCAGAAAATGATAGGAATATGTAGATCATGAAAATTTTATGTCACTGTCACGATTTGTTTGTGTCTTCTTCATCTACCCAGCAGAACCTCAATCGAATCCAAACATCAGTGTACAAAGACGTAGGTACATGTATGTGTGAAATGTTCGTCGCAAATCAGACATTATAGGCCAAAGCACTGTCCCAGCATACTCTATAGGTTGAATGTTGTCCCACACCCAACCAGTGGTCCAGTGACCGCTGAGTGCATATAGAGTGTGTCTCGTCCTCCTCCCTGTCTTCCCCAAATATAGTCAAGTGTCTGATTTGCGAAATGCAAACACACTTGTGTCTAGGTCACCGATTATGGTATGAAATATTTTTTCTTATGTTAATAATTGATGGCAGTTATTGTTTACTGCCAAAGGGTGGACTGTCGAAGTAAAAAATATTACATAAAGAGAACATACTACACACATTATGAGTCGCTATTCTTGCAAATATGCGCAGCGAGCACAGCAATATATGGTAACACACGCATTTACACGGACATGCCACAGAGATGGATTCGACACTTATTTCATGCAGTACATAATTATAATAATATCAAGCGCCGGACATCATGGTGATTTGGAATTATGTAATGAAGTGGTGTCATGTATGTCTATTATTTGAACGAAACAAGATAGACCGGTCATATTTACTGCAACCAGCTTAATGTGTAGATTCATTTGATACATGTTATTAAGTTGTAGGACATTGCAACAAATAGTTATGATTACATGTATAAAAGCTAAAATCACTTTTATTAGAACAATAGATATTCCAAACAGGTAGTGGACAGGAAGCTCAGGCCAGCCCCTTTGGACGTCCCCAAGACTGAACCTGATCAGCACACGAACAAACCAGTGACTCATCATGAATGAGAGTCCCCTCCCCCAAACTAGATAACACATTGCTGATCACACAGGAAGGCAGTTCCTGTTTTGGTCTCAGAGGAAGATGGAGTCCCAGCATTACTTTACAGAGAGAGAGAGAGAGATAAGATACATTGAGGGAATGGTATTGTATGCTGGCATGTAACTGTAACTGTATGTTTTAACTGCTTACTGTGTGAGTGCAACCATGTAACTATAGGTATACTGTACTTTGTAATATATTGAATCCATATCCTTTTAATAACAAATATATACATCAATGAGCTTTGGACCTCAGATAATGTGTGGGTGTATTGTTTTCTCTTATGGGATGCAGTGTTTTGCGATATACAGCGCACTTTTATCGTATATGGTAATAAGATGCGCCTGGCGTCTGCAATATATATTAGAGCGGGCATTTTAAATATTTGTGAGAAAGCAATTTGGCATTCACAATATATACGGTCGGGAATCTGGGGTCGGTCTCCTGATCCTGTTGGGATTCCGGCACCGGGATTCTGACAGCTGTTGGGATTCTGATGCCTGTCGGCATTTTGGCTGCCATGATCCCAACAGCTGGCATCTTGATTGAATCCACCTTAGACAGCATCTGTCATATACCAGTGTAACTAATTTATTATTTATTTACAGTTTCTTATATAGCGCAGCAAATTCCGTTGCGCTTTTCAATTTCAAATAACAATAACAAACTGGGTGATAACAAACAGTCATAGAGGTAGGAAGGCCCTGCTCGCAAGCTTACAATCTATAGGGAAATAGGCATGTGTACACAAGGAAAGGTGCTATCTATTGCATAGTTGTTCGCCAGATTGCAAAGGTTCTTGGAGGGCTGTATGATATGGTCATCCAGCAATGATGAACCGGGTTTGAGAGGAAGGGAAAGTGAAGAATGAGAAGACATGTGAGGATATGTGTGGACTGTACAGAGTGGATGCAATTTGATAAGGTTTATGAAAGTTATGTGGGCGGTTCTGTAATTTGATATGCTTGCCTAAAGAGTTTTCAGGAAATGCTTCAAGGTTTGGAGACTAGAGGAGAGTCTTATTGTGCGTAGTAGGGCATTCCACAGAGTGGGTGCAGCCCGATGAAAGTCCTGCAATCGTGAGTGGGAGCGAGTAATGAGTGTGGACGAGAGACGCAGGTCTTGTGAAGAGCGAAGAGGTCGGGTTGGGAGATATTTTGAGATAAGCGAAGTGATGTACGTTGGTGTAGTTTGGTTAATGGCCTTGTGTGTGAGTAAAAGTATTTTATATTGAATGGGGTAGAGTAGAGGTAACCAATGGAGGGACTGAGAGTGGATCTGCAGATGATGAACGTCTAGCGAGGAAGATAAGCCTCGCCGCTGCATTCAGAATGGATTGTAGTGTGAGTCTCGTTTTGGGAAGACCAGTTAGGAGACTATTGCAATAATCAATGCGGGAGATAATGAGAGCGTGGATTAGAGTTTTAGCAGTGTCTTGTGTAAGGTATGGTCGTATTTTGGATATGTTTTTTAGATGCATGTAACATGATCTTGAGACAGATTGAATGTGGGGAAAAAGGACAGATCAGAGTCAAGGATGACACCTAGGCAGCAAGCTTGTGGGGTAATGTAGATAGTCGAGTTTTCAACAGTGATAGAGATATCAGGTTGGTACCTACTATTGGCCAGTGGAAATATAATTAACTCTGTCTTTGAAATATTCATGAACCATAGATGAAAGAGGAGATTCAACAGTGTTTTACACTACCGTACAATTTGGAGGACATTGGCAATCCCTTCCTTCTGTAAACCAATCACAGGCTATTGTACAATTAAGTCATATTAATAACAAATAGTGCATGTGTTCACAGCAATGAGACTTAAGGGGCATATTCAATTAGGTGTGGCTTATGGATTGGTGCAGGAAAGGGTTTGTGTTCCTAGAACACTGGGCGGACTTCTTAGTCAGACGCCATCTTTTTTGTTGTGATGGATTGCACCTGAATGAGGAGGGGGCAGTGGTGCTGGGGGGGAAGGGTGGTTAGAAGGTTGGAGGAGATTTTAAACCAGTAGCCTGGGGGGAGGGTTTAGCAAGAAACTACGGGTCATGCAGTGAGAATAGTGGGATGGCGGTAGTAAATGAAATGGGGAGAAGTTGGGGGGAGGGTAAGATCAGCCGTTAAGGTTACTAACATGGGTACTAAAAGAGATTTTACCAAAGCACTAACCAATGACGATTACAGGTCATCATTGCTACATACGGTGAAAGATGTCCCTAACGCAAGGGGAAATACCTATCTTAGTTGTATGTATGTGAACGCTAGAAGCCTTACTGGTAAAAAGGGCGAACTAGAAATACTTGCAGCAAGCAAGCAGTATGATATTATAGGCATTACTGAAACTTGGTGGGACGAATCTCATGATTGGACAGTCAATCTAGAGAGACAGACTAAATAAAAAGGGTGGAGGGGTGTGTCTTTACTTAAAGCCATTTTTAAAATCTGATACACGGGAAGATATTCAGGAGGGGACTGTAGACACTTGAGATGTTATGGGTAGAAATTGGATGCCGGATAAAGGAATTAAAAAGTTGGCACTGGGTGTATGCTATAGGCCGCCTGGTATTAATGTATCTGATGAGGAATTGTTACTGAAGCAAATTGAAAGAGCAGCAGGAGTAGGTGACATAGTAGTGATGGGAGATTTGAACTATCCAGAGATAAACCGGAAAAACGATTCATGTGACACTGCTAGGGGTAATGTTTTTAAACACACTAAATTAGGGGTGGGCAACGTGCGGCCCGCGGGCCGGATGCGGCCCGCGAACCGATTCTACCTGGCCCCGCTGTCTCACACCAGTGTGCAATGACAAGCGGCCCGACTGGCTGAGCCGCTCGTCATTGCGCTACATAGCTCCCAGACGCGGCGCCGCAGAGGAAATCCTGGTAACGTCACAGGGTCTGCTGACCGGTATTTCCACTGTGACGTCAGGCTCTGGGCGGCACGGGGGGCGGGACTGGGCAGCAGGCAGCAGCCGCAGCGACACAGCGGGAATCTGGCAGCAGGCAGCGGATCATCTGGGCAGCAGATCTGCCACTGTGTAAAAAAGGTAAAGGGATCTGTGGATAACTTTTAAAGACTGCTTTATTGGTTCGGGGGGGGGGGGGGAGAGAGGAGAGGGAGGGAGATTAGGGACTGCTATACGGGTTTAAGGGAGGGGGGTGAAGAGGTGTTGGGACTGCTATATGGGTCGGGGGGGGGGTAGAGACTGCTATATGGGTCGGGGGGGAGCTAATAACTGTGCCCAGGGAGAGACAGGAGCTGTGAATACCAGCATTACACAGGATGCTGTTTTTTTTCAGCACTGTTTTTTATTTATTTATTTATTATATGTGTTTTTTTAGACATTTTGTATTTGCCTGTAAAAAAAACTACGTATGTAATGTATATTGTGGTGTATGTTTTATATATATATATATATATATATATATATATAAAACCAACAAGTAGGTCGGCACTCACATGAGTGACCAGACAAAAAACGCTCGGGTGCCCTCCTTGAAGTTGAAAACTCCACCATGTACACACGCAGGTAGGCGGCACTCACAAGTCTTATAACCAAGAATGAATCAGACGGACAGCGTCAGCGTTCAACGTTTCAGTCTATTGACTTTTTTCAAGAACACATGTACAACGTGTACAACGAGCAGACCACACTATTTAAGGTATGTTTTGCACGTTGTACATGTGTTCTTGGAAAAAGTCAATAGACTGAAACGTTGAACGCTGACGCTGTCCGTTTGATTCATTCTTGGTTATAAGACTTGTAAGTGCCGCCTACCTGCGTGTGTGTATATATATATATATATATATATATATCAAGACAAAAGGGGGGGTAACCCTTAGCGCTGTGTGTATATAGAACGAGCTGCACACCATATACACACACTATGTTTTTATAGTTATATACATAACTATGGGCCTAATTCAGACCTGATCGCTAGCAGGCAATTTTTGCACTGCTGCGATCAGGTAGTCGCCGCCTACAGGGGGTGTGATCACATCTGCAGAGAGCTGCACAAACAGAAGTTTGTGCAGTTTCTGCACAGCTCAGGACTTACTCTTCCAGTGCGATGATCGGGACCGGAGCTGACGTCAGAAACCCTCCCTCCAAACGCCTGGTCCCTCCTTCATTGTTGCGGACACTCCTCTAAAACGGCCAATTGCCACCCACAAACGTCCTCTTCCTGTCAATCACTGTGCGATCGCTTTGTTCGTACCATCCCGTCGCTGCCCGACGCTGAAGACCGACGCGCCTGCACATTGCGGTGCATGCGCAGTTCAGACCCGATTTTACAAGATATTTTGTGTGTGGCCCTCGACTATTCACTGGAAGTGTTAAGCAGCCCCCCAGCTGAAATAATTGCCCACCCCTGCACTAAATGATAACTACTTAGTTCAACTAATTGAGGGACCTACCAGGTACAATGCAATCTTAGACCTGGTATTAACAAACAATGGGGATTTAGTATCAGGTATTATAGTAGGGGAACCCATAGGAAACAGCGACCACAATATGGTCACATTCAATATCAGTTTCTATAAACAGCCCTATACTGGCTCAACTAGGACTCTAAACTTTAGCAAAGCGAATTTTGAAAAGATGAGGGTATTTTTCAGGGATATTGAATGGGAAGGTTTGTTTCTAGGAAAAAATACTACAGAGTAATGGGATGTACTAAAATTCATGCTAGCTAAAAATACTCATAAACTGATGTGGCTTAACAAAAAGATAAAGGAACTTATGGGCAAGAAAAAGCGAGCATTTAAAAAATACAAATCTGACGGGGAAGCAGAGTCATTTCAGCACTATAAGGACTGTAACAAAATATGCAAAAAGGAAATAAGAGCGGCTAAAGTAGAAACTGAAAAACTAGTAGCAAAGGAAAGCAAAGCGAATCCCAAAAAAATATTTAAATACATTAATAGCAAGAGATTAAAGAAGGAGAGTATAGGCCCTTAAAAAGACAAATTGGGAGTCTTAAGCAAAAATGATAATGACATAGCGGACACACTAAATGAGTTTTTTTCAACAGTATTTATTAGAGAGGACCCAATTCAGGGACTAACACATAATCTCAATAATGAGGATATCCCACTGATAGGTACTTATTTAAGCAAGGAGGTAGTCTGTGACCGATTAAAACATTTAAAGATTAATAAGTCACTGTGTCCCGATGGAATTCACCCAAGAGTTCTAATGGAGCTTCACTCTGAACTTGCAAAACCGCTATTTTTGATCTTTAAGGATTCAGTAATATCAGGTATGGTTCCCAAAGACTGGCGTATAGCGGAAGTAGTGCCTATATTCAAAAAGGGAAGTAAAGCTGAACCAGGTAATTATAGACCAGTTAGTCTTACATCTGTAGTGGGGAAAGTATTGGAAGGTATTCTAAGAGATAGTATTCAGAAGTTCCTTGAAGTCAATAAGGTCATTAAAAGGAATCAACATGGATTTGTGAAGGACAGATCCTGTCAAACCAACTTACTTGGCTTTTATGAAACAGAAAGTGCAAACTTAGATCAGGTTAAAGAGGTGGATGTAATCTTTTTAGACTTTGCGAAAGCTTTCGACACTGTACCACACATGAGACTTATCTACAAGCTACAAGAAATAGGGCTAGGAAGCACAATATGCACTTGGATCAAAAATTGGTTAGATAATAGGGAGCAGTGCGTTGTGGTTAATGGATCTTTTTCAAATTGGACTGAAGTGTTAAGTGGCGTGCCCAGTATTAGGACCGCTATTCAATATTTTCATTAACGACCTAACAGAAGGTCTAGAGAGCATGGTGTAAATTTTTGCAGATGATACCAAATTGTGTAAAGTTATAAATACAGAGGGGGATGCTGTCACTTCAGAACGACTTAGTTAAATTAGAAGCATGGGCTGCGAAATGGAGAATGCGCTTCAATACAGACAAGTGTAAGGTAATGCACTGTGGTAACAAGAACAAAAATAACACCTACCTACTAAATGGGGTAAAATTAGGGGATTCTGTACTGAAAAAGGACTTAGGTGTCCTCATAGATAGCAAACTAAGCAGTAGCACCCTGTCAAAGTCGAAAAATATTGCAGTACACACATCACGTACAAACAACACACAGATGGCCTCCGCGTGTGTACTTGTTCTGCTGTGCATGCACATATTCGCAATTTTCGTATGGTCGCTCCCGCGGTCGTGCGCATTAGCGCGTGGTATGGGTATTTACGGTAGAGTTTGTGAACGCATGGAGAGCTATCAAAACACATTACATATTTAATCCAAATAGTGCACATTGTACACATAGTCCCCCTGCACCACATCATTTAAACAACAGTTTAAATGATTCCAGAACAAAGGGATTCACCTTTACAGGATAAGAGGGGACAGACTAAGGTTATAAGGTGGTGTTTGGTATCCAGCTGTAGGGTATTTTAAGGGTAACATTCCGGTGTTGGTCTGCGGAAGATCGCATGTTCCTGCGGATAGTTATGTGCAGAAGCAGAATATAGATATAAACTGTATTTACTGTATATTATGTATGCGGCGGGAATCCAGAGGAGACCACCCACAAGAGCAGTTGGGAAAGACATCGCCTACCTTTTCAAATCGACCTATGACCTCTCCTGTACTGTAAAAGTGCATTCCTGTGTCCAATGGACAAAGGGATTACAGTATCCATTGTATTGCTTTTGGAAGAATTGTATAAATAAAGCCTGCTGCAGCCTGGCCTGGCACAAGACTCACAAAGTTATCTATCAGATGACCGGGGACCGGCCGGGTTGCGCAAGCGATTCCAATCACGTATGTACATTGACTGTAGCCATTATTCTGTTATATTGTCTTGTATTGTAGTGTATGATTTGTATTGTAAACCCCCTTTCAGCAAATATTACGCTGTGGTGTCGGAACCCAGTGGTTTAACTACAAATCGGTGTTGTGTCTTCCTTTTCCTGCTAAGGTTTAAGAGTGTATTAGTAACGCATCGCATTGCTGTATAAGGTTTAAAGTGTATCTCTGGGTGTGTGCACGCTGTGTGTACTTTGTACCCCCAGCGCGGCGTTTGTACGCTAAGTCCGTAGTGATACGGGACTCCGTACGCAAACAGTGTATAAAGTACATAGCGTGTGTATTAAGTATAGCGTCCGCAGCGGCTAAAGGTTTAAAGTGTATTTAAGGTATAGCTTTCTTTCCTGTAAGATAATCGACATTATCAATTGGGGGTTTTCCACATTTTTACTGCCTAACAGGTCACAGCAGACTTCATCTATCAGCATAAGGGTGGACAGGTATCCTACGTATACTTTTCTTGGTCGGTGGAGGCACTGAAAACCCTACTTAATTGCTGATTAGATGGTGTCTGCTCTGTATGGTTTGTAGAGATGCTGGTAGAACTCGTAAGATAAACAGAAAAAAAGCTATTTAAAATCTGTGAATTTATTTTTTGGCACCAAATGCGTACACAACAAAAGCGTACACCCATACTCTTTGTACACCCGCTCACATTGTTGCCATAGGACTGATTGCTAGATTCATAATATAAATATTAAGGAAGTGTAAAACACAAACACAGTCTGGCCTAGTTATAAGGGTTTATACAGAAAAGAAACTGTGTGGCGTGTTAAGTGAGCGATTATAGTTAATACTGCTCACATTTATAGAAATTGTGTGAGTTGTTTTATTGCGTCCGCACATAAGTACACGTGGTACGGAACGTGAGGACAGCGTACACAAAATGTGCACGTGGGGCAAGGCCGCACACGTGGCATAGAGGTACGCACGGTTGCGTAATTACGCAAGCTTGCATAGCGTTGTGTGCGCATAATAAAACCACACGATAGTTTGTTTCGTTTAAAGGTGGAACAGTAGCCACGCTACAATAGCACAAGATTGCCCAGTTTCCAAAGTTTAGTATAAAACTCTTATTTACTGCATTGCCTCTGGGAGTAAAACTGCTTATCTGAATGAATGATAATTTTCTGTACAGAAAAAACCAAAGTGTATTTGAGTGAGCGAACGTAGGAGCGAGTGGAAATTTGAACCCCGGAATTCGGAATCTCGTCGTGTGGTACATCAAGTGAGTGGAAACTTGGTGGCGTGAGGCGGCTGACTCACGTTAGTATAAGGTTTAAAACGCAAATCGTGAGGTGATTTGTAGCGGAGCGTGATAGTGCATTGTATTGCGAAGTATTTGAAATAAAAAGGTTTTTTTGGTATTACGCTCCGGACCGAGGATCCCAGTTTGAACAACGACCCGTGATCGTATGGCAGATAGGTAACAAGTACCTATATGCTGTGCGATTGGACAGCGCATTTGTGGATGCGATATATATAGCGCAACTGGATACCCCTTTACGTGCTTTGCGTAAAATCGCGGTACCATTAGCACTGTATAGAGCATAAGCAATTGTGATTTGTGTATAAGGTTATAGGGAGTTTTCGCTGGTCTCTCTCAGGAAAATCTCCAGCGGTGTATATTCACTGGAATAGGTAAGTCACTCCTAAACACTTCCAGTGAATAGAAATCAGATAGGGATCTCACTGGGTACGTGGTGGTCATTCTTGGAGTGAGTCGTGGTACCCGGCAGAGAAGGAGTGGGTGAAAGCGCTCTAAGAACTTTCACCGTCTATTCGGTGTGCATTGGGGATTGCGTAATAAGGAAAAAGTCCGCAATGGGATCCAATTGCACAAGCGGTGGACGTTTAGCCAGGGTTCAGGTTGAGGTGCCGCGGCCCAAGGGGTCAGCGAGGTTTGTTATGTGTGGTAAATATGGATCACACACTGAAGACTTTTTGTCTGAATGGGTACGTATGACTAACAAAGATAGGGTACCATTCCCTAAAGTGGGCAGTTTTGAACCAGAAGTATTGCAGAATTTAAGGATAAGGATATGTTTAATAAAATCCAGAAAACAAAGGATTAGACATACAGATTGTTTAAATTTATGGCAACAAGAGGGGGATATACAAAGAGAATTAGCTCGCGCAGCAGGTTCCAAACCTAGCGGGAAAATAATGGCGACAGCACCACCACCACCGTATATTGTGGGGGAGAAAGTGGCTACAGACAATGGCACATTGGTACAAGATAAGAGTGTAATTGATAAATGTACTAATGCTAACCCTTGCCAGTTGTATCCCATTTTAAATTTTCCCCAGGACTGCGAGCAGGAAGATGAGCCCAGTACGATATCAGCACTCACTGTAGCAGCCACCATACAAGACACTCAGGTGGGCACGGCCCAACCAACAAGAGCAGTAGTCAGGCCCCCTAGCGGAGGGATAAGTGAGGTCGTGTCCACAGGTAAGTACGGTATCGTACATTATGCAGAAACCATAGCACCCCACATTGTAGAATCAAACCAGAATGATGTAATTGAATTAAATCCTGTCAGGGTGATTGCAGTCCCCAATGGGAAGACTGACGCTCAGGGAGTCACTCCCATCAGGAACATTGCCATGCATTGTCCCTGGTCCCGGACAGAATTAAGGTCAATTATGTCAGAATTTCCTGATCCCAGGAAAGATCTAGTCGCATGCCAGAGGTTCATTAAAGAGTTAGGTAACGCCACAAAACCCACCAACAAAGATTGGCGAACAGTGCTACGGGTATGCTTACTCTCCAATATTGACCCCGCAAAGTTCATAACTGATTGTAAGTTAGACGCAGAGGTACCTCTCACTGAGGAGTACACTCAGGAGAATGTGCGGCAAATAAATCTGCAATTAGGAGTATATTTCCCTACTGTTGTCAAATGGAATAAAATCTTTTCCATAAGACAAAAATAAGAATTTACTCACCGGTAATTCTATTTCTCGTAGTCCGTAGTGGATGCTGGGAACTCCGTAAGGACCATGGGGAATAGCGGGCTCCGAAGGAGGCTGGGCACTCTAGAAAGATTTATGACTACCTGGTGTGCACTGGCTCCTCCCACTATGACCCTCCTCCAAGCCTCAGTTAGGACACTGTGCCCGGACGAGCTGACATAATAAGGAAGGATTTTGAATCCCGGGTAAGACTCATACCAGCCACACCAATCACACCGTACAACTCGTGATACTATATCCAGTTTGACAGTATGAAAAAAACTGAGCCTCTCAACAGATGGCTCAACAATAACCCTTTAGTTAACAATAACTATTTACAAGTATTGCACACAATCCGCACTTGGGATGGGCGCCCAGCATCCACTACGGACTACGAGAAATAGAATTACAGGTGAGTAAATTCTTATTTTCTCTGACGTCCTAGTGGATGCTGGGAACTCCGTAAGGACCATGGGGATTATACCAAAGCTCCCAAACGGGCGGGAGAGTGCGGATGACTCTGCAGCACCGAATGAGAGAACTCTAGGTCCTCCTCAGCCAGGGTATCAAATTTGTAGAATTTTGCAAACGTGTTTGCCCCTGACCAAGTAGCTGCTCGGCAAAGTTGTAAAGCCGAGACCCCTCGGGCAGCCGCCCAAGATGAGCCCACTTTCCTTGTGGAATGGGCATTTACAGATTTTGGCTGTGGCAGGCCTGCCACAGAATGTGCAAGCTGAATTGTACTACAAATCCAGCGAGCAATAGTCTGCTTAGAAGCAGGAGCACCCAGCTTGTTTGGTGCATACAGGATAAACAGCGAGTCAGATTTTCTGACTCCAGCCGTCCTGGAAACATATATTTTCAGGGCCCTGACAACGTCTAGCAACTTGGAGTCCTCCAAATCCTTAGTAGCCGCAGGCACCACAATAGGCTGGTTCAGGTGAAACGCTGACACCACCTTAGGGAGAAACTGGGGACGAGTCCTCAATTCTGCCCTATCCATATGGAAAATCAGATAAGGGCTTTTACATGATAAAGCCGCCAATTCTGACACTCGCCTGGCTGAAGCCAAGGCCAATAACATGACCACTTTCCACGTGAGATATTTTAGATCCAGGTTTTTAGTGGCTCAAACCAATGTGATTTTAAGAAACTCAACACCACGTTGAGATCCCAAGGTGCCACAGGGGGCACAAACGGGGGCTGAATATGCAGCACTCCTTTCACAAATGTCTGAACTTCAGGTACTGAAGCTAGTTCTTTTTGAAAGAAAATCGACAGAGCCGAGATCTGTACTTTAATGGAGCCTAGTTTTAGGACCATATTCACTCCTGCTTGCAGGAAATGCAGAAATCGACCCAGCTGAAATTCCTCTGTTGGGGCCTTTTTTGCCTCGCACCATGCAACATATTTCCGCCATATGCGGTGATAATGCTTTGCCGTAACATCTTTCCTGGCTTTAATAAGCGTAGGAATGACTTCTTCCGGAATACCCTTTTCCTTCAGGATCCGGCGTTCAACCGCCATGCCGTCAAACGCAGCCGCGGTAAGTCTTGGAACAGACAGGGCCCCTGCTGTAGCAGGTCCTGTCTGAGTGGTAGAGGCCACGGGTCCTCTGAGAGCATCTCTTGAAGTTCCGGGTACCACGCTCGTCTTGGCCAATCCGGAACCACGAGAATTGTGTTTACTCCTCGCTTTCTTATTATTCTCAATACCTTTGGTATGAGAGGCAGAGGAGGGAACACATAAACTGACTGGTACACCCACGGTGTCACTAGAGCGTCCACAGCTATCGCCTGAGGGTCCCTTGACCTGGCGCAATATTTTTTTAACTTTTTGTTGAGGCGGGACGCCATCATGTCCACCTGTGGTTTTTCCCAACGGTTTACCAGCATCTGGAAAACTTCTGGATGAAGTCCCCACTCTCCCGGGTGGAGGTCGTGTCTGCTGAGGAAGTCTGCTTCCCAGTTGTCCACTCCCGGAATGAACACTGCTGACAGTGCTAGAACATGATTCTCCGCCCATCGGAGAATTCTTGTGGCTTCTGCCATCGCCATCCTGCTTCTTGTGCCTCCCTGTCGATTTACATGGGCAACTGCCGTGATGTTGTCTGACTGGATCAGCACCGGCTGGTGTAGGAGCAGGGATTTTGCTTGACTTAGGGCATTGTAAATGGCCCTTAGTTCCAGAATATTTATGTGAAGGGAAGTCTCCTGACTCGACCATAGTCCTTGGAAGTTTCTTTCCCTGTGTGACTGCCCCCCAGCCTCGAAGGCTGGCATCCGTGGTCACCAGGACCCAGTCTTGTATGCCGAACCTGCGGCCCTCTAGAAGATGGGCACTCTGCAGCCACCACAGTAGAGACACCCTGGTTCTTGGAGACAGGGTTATTAAGCGATGCATCTGAAGATGCGATCCGGACCATTGGTCCAACAGGTCCCACTGAAAGATTCTGGCATGGAACCTGCCGAAGGGAATTGCTTCGTAAGAAGCTACCATCTTTCCCAGGACCCGCGTGCAGCGATGCACTGATACCTGTTTTGGTTTCAGGAGGTCTCTGACTAGAGATGACAACTCCCTGGCTTTCTCCTCCGGGAGAAACACTTTTTTCTGGACTGTATCCAGAATCATACCCAGGAACAGTAGCCGTGTCGTCGGAACCAGCTGTGACTTTGGGATATTCAGAATCCAGCCGTGCTGGTGCAGCACTTCCTGAGATAGTGCTACTCCCACCAACAACTGTTCCTTGGACCTCGCCTTTATTAGGAGATCGTCCAAGTACGGGATAATTAAAACTCCCTTTTTTCGAAGGAGTATCATCATTTCCGCCATAACCTTGGTAAATACCCTCGGTGCCGTGGACAGTCCAAACGGCAGCGTCTGGAATTGGTAATGGCAATCCTGTACCACAAATCTGAGGTACTCCTGGTGAGGATGGTAAATGGGGACATGCAAGTAAGCATCCTTGATGACCAGGGATACCATGTAATCCCCCTCGTCCAGGCTTGCAATAACCGCCCTGAGCGATTCCATCTTGAACTTGAATTTTTTTATGTATGTGTTCAAGGATTTCAAATTTAAAATGGGTCTCACCGAACCGTCCGGTTTCGGTACCACAAATAGTGTGGAATAGTAACCCCGGCCTTGTTGAAGTAGGGGTACCTTGATTATCACCTGCTGGGAATACAGCTTGTGAATTGCCGCTAGCACTGCCTCCCTGTCTGAGGGAGCAATCGGCAAGGCAGATTTTAGGAACCGGTGGGGTGGAGACGCCTCGAATTCCAGTTTGTACCCCTGAGATACTATTTGAAGGATCCAGGGATCCACCTGTGAGCGAGCCCACTGATCGCTGAAATTCTTGAGGCGGCCCCCCACCGTACCTGGCTCCGCCTGTGGAGCCCCACCGTCATGCGGCGGACTTGGAAGAAGAAGCGGGGGAGGACTTTTGCTCCTGGGAACCTGCTGTTTGTTGCAGCCTTTTTCCCCTACCTCTGCCTCTGGACAGAAAAGACCCGCCTTTTCCACGCCTGTTTTTCTGGGTCCGAAAGGACTGAACCTGATAAAACGGCGCCTTCTTAGGCTGTGAGGGGACATGGGGTAAAAATGCTGACTTCCCAGACGTTGCTGTGGAAACTAGGTCCGAGAGACCATCCCCAAATAATTCCTCACCCTTATATGGCAAAACTTCCATGTGCCTTTTAGAATCTGCATCTCCTGTCCACTGGCGAGTCCATAAGCCTCTCCTAGCAGAAATGGACAATGCACTTACTTTAGATGCCAGTCGGCAGATTTCCCTCTGTGCATCTCTCATATATAAGACTGAGTCTTTGATATGGTCTATGGTTAGCAGGATCGTGTCTCTGTCTAATGTGTCAATATTTTCTGACAGTTTATCTGACCACGCAGCGGCAGCACTGCACATCCATGCTGACGCAATAGCTGGCCTAAGTATAATGCCTGAGTGTGTGTATACAGACTTCAGGATCGCCTCCTGCTTTCTATCAGCAGGTTCCTTGAGGGCGGCCGTATCCGGAGATGGTAGTGCCACCTTTTTAGACAAACGTGTGAGCGCTTTATCCACCCTAGGAGGTGTTTCTCAACGTGACCTATCCTCTGGCGGGAAAGGGAACGCCATTAGTACCTTCTTAGGAATTACCAATTTTTTATCAGGGAAAGCCCACGCTTCTTCACACACTTCATTTAATTCATCTGATGGGGGAAAAACTACGGGTAGTTTTTTCTCCCCAAACATAATACCCTTTTTAGTGGTACCTGTATTTATATCAGAAATGTGTAACACCTCTTTCATTGCCTCAATCATGGAGTGAATGGCCTTAGTGGGCATCAGGTTAGACTCATCGTCGTCGACACTGGTGTCAGTATCAGTGTCGACATCTGGGTCTGCGGTCTGAGGTAGCGGGCATTTTAGAGCCCCTGATGACCTGTGAGACGCCTGGACAGGCACGAGCTGAGAAGTCGGCTGTCCCACATTTGGCATGTCGTCAAATTTCTTATGTAAGGAGTCTATACGTGCACTCATTTCTTTCCATAAGCTCAACCACTCAGGTGTCTGCCCCGCAGGGGGTGACATCCCTTCTAAAGGCATCTGCTCCGTCTCCACATCATTATCCTCATCAAACATGTCGACACAGCCGTACCGACACACCTCACACACACAGGGAATGCTCCAACAGAGGACAGGACCCACAAAAGCCCTTTGGGGGGACAGAGTGAGAGTATGCCAGCACACACCAGAGCGCTATATAATGCAGGGACTAACTGAGTTATGTCCCCTATAGCTGCTTTTTCTATATAATTGTATACTGCGCCTAAATTTAGTGCCCCCCCTCTCTTTTTTACCCTTTTCTGTAGTGTAGACTGCAGGGGAGAGCCAGGGAGCTTCCTTCCAGCGGAGCTGTGAGGGAAAATGGCGCCAGTGTGCTGAGGGAGATAGCTCCGCCCCTTTTCCACTGACTATTCTCCCGCTTTTTCCTATATTCTGGCAGGGGTATTTTCCACATATATAGCCTCTGGGGCTATATATTGTGGTATTTTTGCCAGCCAAGGTGTTATTATTGCTTCTCAGGGCGCCCCCCCCCAGCGCCCTGCACCCTCAGTGACCGGAGTGTGAAGTGTGTGTGAGGAGCAATGGCGCACAGCTGCAGTGCTGTGCGCTACCTTGGTGAAGACTGATGTCTTCTGCCGCCGATTTTCCGGACCTCTTCTTGCTTCTGGCTCTGTAAGGGGGACGGCGGCGTGGCTCCGGGACCGAACACCAAGGCTGGGCCTGCGGTCGATCCCTCTGGAGCTAATGGTGTCCAGTAGCCTAAGAAGCCCAAGCTGGCTGCAAGCAGGCAGGTTCGCTTCTTCTCCCCTTAGTCCCTCGCTGCAGTGAGCCTGTTGCCAGCAGGTCTCACTGAAAATAAAAAACCTAATTCTATCTTTCTTTCTAAAGGCTCAGGAGAGCCCCTAGTGTGCATCCAACCTCGGCCGGGCACAAAATCTAACTGAGGCTTGGAGGAGGGTCATAGTGGGAGGAGCCAGTGCACACCAGGTAGTCATAAATCTTTCAAGAGTGCCCAGCCTCCTTCGGAGCCCGCTATTCCCCATGGTCCTTACGGAGTTCCCAGCATCCACTAGGACGTCAGGGAAAGGAAGGTGAAACGGCATCTGAATATTTCCATAGAGCACTGCAGGAAATGGCTAGATATACTGGGATCGAGGACATTAGGGAAAACGCACACCACAGGCAGGTAGCCATTTCTGTATTAATGGACGGGTTGAAGGACACACTGAGGACAAGGGTACAGACCTCTCTACCAAACTGGAGAGGTATCTCAGTGGCTGCATTGAGAGTCCGCTATCGAGCATGATAGGAACATCGTTAAACACAGGGAGTCACAGGGGGAGAAACTGATGACTGTAAGTATAGGTGCCCTTACCACAAAGCGACATCAGCCGAAACCCCAGACCCCTGATGGTAAGTCACGTGAAGCAACATGCTATAATTGTCACAAGGTAGGACATTACGCAAGGGAATGTAGAAATAAAGGTTCACATAATGTATACCGACCCCCTAGACCAGGATATGAACCACACTACAATACACATAATTGGGATCAGGGACCGCATAGGAGAAGCTACGAGCCACACGCAGGGAAAACAAGGAGGTACCCACCTAGGAGGGACTGGCAGACCTCTGAAAATTTGCAGCTACCCCCCTCACATATTGTAGCTGCCAGCGCGCTGCGGGAGGGTCTCACCACACAATAGGGGTTGGGCCACACCTGTAGTCTGCAGCCAGTGAAGTTGATTGCTAGCCTTGGTAGTGAACCTGAGGTCATGGTTGATGTAGCTGGTATACCATTACCTTTTCTTGTAGACACAGGGGCGGCCAGGTCAGTGTTAAATTCGACTGTAGGTATAAAAACCACGGGTAAAACAATTGCGGCAATGGGAGTAACAGGAACAGTGCAACACTACCCTTTGAGTAGACCTGCAGAGATTACGATAGGGCCCTTGCAAACCAAGCATTCTTTTTTGCTGGCTGCAGCGGCTCCGTCTAACCTGCTTGGAAGAGATTTATTGTGTAAAATGCGGTGTGTCATATACTGTACTCCTGAGGGTGTCTTCTTGGATATACCCGAGAATCACGTTCAGGAAGTACAAGATATATTAGACACCACTCAAAGGCTAATGTCGCATTCTGCTGTTATAGACAAGTGTCCAGTAAAGGTAGAGGAAATTATCTCACAAATACCAGGTTCCCTTTGGAACAAAGATGGACAAGACACTGGATTGATGGCGAATGTAGCTCCGGTAGTAGTGCAAGTAAAAGACGGTAGGATAGCTCCAAAAATCCCTCAGTATCCTCTGAAGCCAGAGGTAGAATTAGGAGTGTACCCCGTCATAGACTGGTTGCTACAACAGTGCATACTAGTCAGGACGTCCAGCACTGCCAATAGTCCCATCTTCCCTGTGAAAAAGAGTGGGGGGAGGGCTTACAGACTAGTGCAGGATCTAAGGGGGATAAACAAGATAGTTGAGAGCCAATTACCCGTAGTGCCCAATCCAGCTGTCATCCTCATGCAAATTCCCCCTACTGCAAAATTTTTCACTGTCATTGACCTCTGTTCTGCCTTCTTTTCTGTCCCTCTGCACCCTGACAGCCAATACCTCTTTGCATTTACATACAGGGGAGTACAGTACACCTGGACTCGTCTCCCCCAAGGTTTCATTGACAGCCCAAGTATTTTTTCCCAGGCTTTGCATGACTGTTTACAATCCTTTCAACCTGAGAGCGGATCAGTATTAATACAGTATGTCGATGACTTATTGCTGTGTTCTGATTCACTCAAATCGTCCTTGAAAGACACAAACAGCTTCTGTTTCATCTTTCCCATACGGGACACAAGGTTTCAAAGGATAAGTTACAGCTGTGCCAGACCAGGGTAAAATATTTGGGACATTGCTTGACTCAAGGACTTAGACATCTCACCGCTGATAGAATACAGGCGATTCGCGACATGACTCTGCCACAAACTCAGCAACAGATCCGCACTTTCCTTGGAATGTGTGGGTACTGCCGAAACTGGATCCCAGGGTTCTCCATGCTGGCTTAACCTTTGCAAGAAATGGTCTCCTCGAACAAACCAGATCGGATCTCGCACACAGATGAATCCGAACTGGCCTTTGAGAGACTCAAACAGTGCCTATCACAGGCACCTGCATTAGGTATGCCAGATTATGGGAAGCCCTTTGAATTATACGGTACAGAAAGTGCAGGGTGCGCAGCAGGAGTTTTAACCCAGAGACATGGTGATGCCAGCAGGCCGGTAGCTTACTACAGTGCAGTTGGACACCGTAGCGCGGTCTCTCCCCACATGCTTGCGAAGTGTTGCAGCGATAGCTTTGCTAGTAAGTAAAAGCGAAGACGTAGTGTTAGGACACAAACTGACCATCCATACACCTCATGCTGTATCAGCCTTACTGAACTATGCCCAAACCAGACATGTCTCATCTGCTCGGTTTACAAAGTGGGAATTAGCACTAATGGCCCCTGTAAACATCACCATAAAGAGATGCAGCGCACTAAATCCTGCAACTTATCTGCCAAGTGTGCCTGGACAGGCACAAAGGGTGGAGGATGAGAATGATGGTGAAGGAGGATTTAGTGCAGATACTGATACGCATGATTGTATGGAATACCTGAATCAGACTTTCACTGCGAGACCTGACATCAGTGACAACCCACTGGAAGGCGTAGACTTTACCTTTTACACTGACGGTAGTTGCCACAGACAGATGGACTCGGGAGACTTGTGTACTGGATAGGCAGTTGTAGATGACAGAGGTATCATAGAAGCTGAACCCCTGGGCCAACCGCACTCAGCACAAGTTACTGAGCTGGTCGACCTAACCAGAGCATGTGAATTGGCCAAGGGTAAGTCAGCTAATATATACATAGATTCTAGGTATGCCTTTGGAGTGGTGCATGATTTCGGGGCCCTATGGTGCCTCAGAAATTTCATGACGGCAGCTGGCACACCTGTAGCGCATGCGTCCCACATAAAAAGGCTTCTAACAGCGATACAAGAACCAGACAGAGTGGCTGTTATCAAGTGCAAAGCACACACTTACAACCAAGACCCAATCTCACTTGGTAACAGCCAGGCAGACGAAGCTGCTAAATCAGCAGCCAGCACCCCCATACAAACGAACATCACATCACTGATGACATTCAACACAATCAACACACAAAAATTAATTGAAATGCAAAATTTGTGTTCTCCACAGGAAAAGGCGGTCTGGAGGTCAAAGGGGTATGACCAGGAGTCCTCAGGACTCTGGACAGGTGGACACAGTAAGCCAGTGGCCCCCAGAGCATATCTTCCAAGCTTAGCTGAGGCGGCACACGGTCTGACTCATCTGGGTAAAGAGGGTATGTGTAAGCTGGTGAGAGCCTACTGGTGTGCGCCAGGATTCTCTTCTCATGCAGGTAAGAGAGCAATGACATGTTTTACTTGCTTGAGGAAGAATATTGGAAAGTCAATACCAACAGAGCCATCCCATATCCCTCCGACAGATGGCCCTTTTCAGGTAATACAAATTGATTTCATACAGTTACCACCCTGTAGGAATTTAAAATATGTGTTAGTCTGTATTGATGTATTTTCTAACTGGGTAGAAGCGTTCCCTGCTGCCACAAATACTGCTACGTTCACTGCAAAGAAAATTGTGCAGGAATTTGTGTGTAGATATGGTATCCCTAGAATAATTGAAAGCGATAGGGGTACCCATTTTACAGGTGAAGTCTTTCAGGTAATGTGCAAACTGATGGGAATTAATAGCAAGCTGCATACTCCGTACCGACCACAGGCGAGTGCGAAGGTGGAGAGAATGAACAGCACTAGCTGAGCAAAGTGATGGCTGAGACTGGATTGTTGTGGCCAGAAGCTTTGCCACTAGTATTGTACAGCATCAGAACCACTCCCAGGTCCCCCCTTAACCTATCACCATTTGAATTATTTTTGGCCGACAACCTCATGTAATGATAGACCCCAGGATGATTTGAAATGCAATAACGAAGTGACTGTAAAATATTTGGTTAAGATGAGCCAGCAGCTGAGGAATCAAAATAGAAATCTAAAGCTGGTGATTCCTGACCTACCGAACAGTAATTGTCATGACATTGAACCTGGGGATTATGTAATGATTCGAAATTTTCTACGCTCAGGTTGCCTCATTGACAGGTGGGAAGGACCGTACCAAGTCTTGCTAACCAGCATGACAGCATTAAAGGATGCCGAAAGAGAGACTTGGGTCCACTCGTCCCACTGTAAGAAGGTCGCTGACCCGGAGAGAACCCGTGACAAAGAGCAGAGTGTAGAGAACATCGTATCACTGGAGTGTTTGTTCCGGGAAGGTTGAGAGGCAGGACTGTTGAGACGGCACCTGAGCGCGGAGAACAACAAGACCAGAGGCGGTTGTCGCATCAGGTTTTTTATTTTCTCCATCTTCCACTACCCTCCTTCTCTGCTTCTCTTTCTCCCCCTTCTTGTTTCCCTTCTCTTCCCTTAACAGGATGGACTTACCCCCTTCTCTTCCCTTAACAGGATGGACTTACCCCAAGAGACTGCGTTCCGGGTTTTCCTGTTAATCCTGTTGTTGACCAGGACAGTCTGTTTCGGTGAGGGTCCCAGAGAGGTCGAGAAAGGATCTGGAATGGGTTCTGATGACGAGGATGGATTTGTAGAATCTCAAGAGCAACACATCACTCGAGCAAAGGCGAGTATCAGAAAGCGCTCTGGTAGTCAGGGAGCTCGGAGGCACTGTGAAGGGTTATTGTCTGAGGAAAATTGCATTTGTAGGAATTGTGAGAACATAGTCGAGGATGGGTGCATCCAGAGATGTCAGTCCAGCCTTAATATCGACATGGACCGTCATCCATTGAGTGATTACTACTCACCAGTGGGTAAGGTCTTAAACCAGACAGAATGCTGGGTGTGCTCACAAGTACCTCAAGGTCAGAGCAAGTCAGGATTAGCGCCGTACCCTTTAGCAATAGATGAGGTACTCGAATTACGGGGTGGGAGACCGGTGGACAAGAAATTCAATATTTCTAGGCCCCCTAGCTTGAAGCTCCACCAGTATCATGTAGATAGATCCTTAGTATGTTTCAATATCTCCAATTACTGAAAACCGGGAAATTGGGAAGTGACGTGGAATAACCAGACAATGACCTTTTCGCACAGAGCTGATAGGATACCCATAGACTCTGAACTTGTACGCCAAATAGCCAACAGTGGGAGGTATTTCCGGTATAGGTATACTCGAGGAAGCAAGACCATGTGGGTTGGAAAAGTATCATCAGGGTACTGTGCTCATATCATCCAGCCCGATACTTGTACTGAGCAGATGGGAGAACTAGGGATTGGGATTGGGTTTTCCACTTGGAAAGTTTGTAATATGGTAATGTCATATTCTGTCCCCTATGTTCTCCGCGATGATGCCTATATCATATGTGGGAGGAAGGCGTACAAGTGGCTTGCCCTGAGCTCAGAGGGATTGTGTTATATTGGAAGAGTGTTGCCAGAGGTCATGACCATAACCCATGATAAGATGAAAGATGTTCACCGCAGTGCTCAGGCTCCTTACACTCATACCCACTATGAACACATCGTCAAGAGACACCTCATAGAGAGGACAGAGCACGTAGCCTCTGATTTGATCCACAAATCCACCGGGATTCAATTCCTTCTCGCAGTAGACATCATCCGTACTGCCAGAGGAATTATAAATTATAGGTATATACATGCGCTAGCGAACTTGATAGATAATATCACTGAGATGTATGACGACACCTTCAGGTATACGGGAAGGGAGTTACAAGCTTACAACAAGGAACTGATCCAGCACAGGATGGTCCTTAATTATATCACGGCCGTGACGTGTGGGTACTGTGTTACTCTGGCAACTCAATACGGCGTGAAGTGCTGTACGTATATTACAAACAGCACTGACGACCCCACGGAGATTATCGATCAAAAGATGGACGATATATTGCAGTTGAAGTGGGAGTTCCGGAGGAGACACAACCTTACCCTGACGGCTGTGGGTAATGAGCTGACCGGCTGGGTCTCATGGTTGAACCCACGAAATTGGTTCTCAGGATTAGGAGAGTGGGCTCAAAATGTTATTATGAGTGTAGGGAAGTTTCTCCTTTGTATCCTGGGAGTCGTCATAATTATTGGCTTGATATTTAGGTGTGTTCGAATTCTGATGCGGCGCAAGCACGGCACAAATTTGATGAGTCTAAGGAGCGAGGGCATTGTTATAGCAGCAGATTTAATTTACGACCCATCCATAGAGACAGTGTTATGATAAGGATTGCAAATGAATTCCATGGCCTGTTTCTTTCACCAGTTTTTCCTTTGTCTCCCCCTCTGCCGAGATATACCCATCCGGAAAAGACATCAGCCCTACCCAGGAATGTTTATGAAAATGTTATGTGAATGTATTTTAGATATGTGTCTTATCTTCATCTCTACAACCTTCAGTTAATGACACACATAGTCGACAGGTGATATCCACATATACTAGCACTCACATATGTTCCCCCTCCATGTATTATCAACTAAATGTGCACCCCATTTGTTGGAAGAAGCCGAAAAGAGCTCGGTAGTGTTTGTTGGCCCACTTACAGACCCTTAATACGGGATGAGAAGGATTTAATGTATACTTCGCAATACCTCGAAGCTTATTTAGAACATATACGACACGATGATACATGCCCCTCAGACATGGATTCATACATACATGCTTTTTACTATCCCACTAGGTCATACCTTTCCTACCTACAACTCTCCTCCGACCATCCAATCGTCTGTAGATATTGTATTGATATTTTTCTGTTTAGTGATTAGATAGTTGCAGTTATTGGTGACTGCCAAAGGGTGGACTGTCAAAGTCGAAAAATATTGCAGTACACACATCACGTACAAACAACACACAGATGGCCTCCGCGTGTGTACTTGTTCTGCTGTGCGTGCACATATTCGCAATTTTCGTATGGTCGCTCTCGCGGTCGTGCGCATCAGCGCGTGGTATGGGTATTTACGTTAGAGTTTGTGAACGCATGGAGAGCTATCAAAACACATTACATATTTAATCCAAATAGTGCACATTGTACACATAGTCCCCCTGCACCACATCAGAAAGTAACAACAGTTTAAATGATTCCAGAACAAAGGGATTCACCTTTACAGGATAAGAGGGGACAGACTAAGGTTATAAGGTGGTGTTTGGTATCCAGCTGTAGGGTATTTTAAGGGTAACATTCCGGTGTTGGTCTGCGGAAGATCGCATGTTCCTGCGGATAGTTATGTGCAGAAGCAGAATATAGATATAAACTGTATTTACTGTATATTATGTATGCGGCGGGAATCCAGAGGAGACCACCCACAAGAGCAGTTGGGAAAGACATCGCCTACCTTTTCAAATCGACCTATGACCTCTCCTGTACTGTAAAAGTGCATTCCTGTGTCCAATGGACAAAGGGATTACAGTATCCATTGTATTGCTTTTGGAAGAATTGTATAAATAAAGCCTGCTGCAGCCTGGCCTGGCACAAGACTCACAAAGTTATCTATCAGATGACCGGGGACCGGCCGGGTTGCGCAAGCGATTCCAATCACGTATGTACATTGACTGTAGCCATTATTCTGTTATATTGTCTTGTATTGTAGTGTATGATTTGTATTGTAAACCCCCTTTCAGCAAATATTACGCTGTGGTGTCGGAATCCAGTGGTTTAACTACAAATCGGTGTTGTGTCTTCCTTTTCCTGCTAAGGTTTAAGAGTGTATTAGTAACGCATCGCATTGCTGTATAAGGTTTAAAGTGTATCTCTGGGTGTGTGCGCGCTGTGTGTACTTTGTACCCCCAGCGCGGCGTTTGTACGCTAAGTCCGTACAGTGATACGGGACTCCGTATGCAAACAGTGTATAAAGTACGTAGTGTGTGTATTAAGTATAGCGGCCGCAGCGGCTAAAGGTTTAAAGTGTATTTAAGGTGTGTTTAAGGTATAGCTTTCTTTCCTGTAAGATAATCGACATTATCAACCCAAAGTAGGATTGCAGCAAAGAAGGCTAAATAAGATATTAAACATATACCAAATAAGCCAATTAGGAAAATTCAGTACAGGCGCTATAGATATAGAATAACCACACTAATATATTTAACTTATTTTTGCAGCTCTCACACAGTGATCTGAAACAACTGAAAAGATAAATAAAATGAATATATAGACTTGACTATATAAGAGAGCGCGAAAAATAAGATTTTACTTACCGATAAATCTATTTCTCGTAGTCCGTAGTGGATGCTGGGACTCCGTAAGGACCATGGGGAATAGCGGCTCCGCAGGAGACAGGGCACAAAATAAAAGCTTAAGGATCAGGTGGTGTGCACTGGCTCCTCCCCCTATGACCCTCCTCCAAGCCTCAGTTAGGATACTGTGCCCGGACGAGCGTACATAATAAGGAAGGATCTTGAATCCCGGGTAAGACTCATACCAGCCACACCAATCACACCGTACAACTCGTGATCTGAACCCAGTTAACAGTATGATAAATGCAAAGGAGCCTCTGAAAAGATGGCTCAAACAATAATAACCCGAATTTTTGTAACAATAACTATATACAAGTATTGCAGACAATCCGCACTAGGGATGGGCGCCCAGCATCCACTACGGACTACGAGAAATAGATTTATCGGTAAGTAAAATCTTATTTTCTCTGACGTCCTAGTGGATGCTGGGACTCCGTAAGGACCATGGGGATTATACCAAAGCTCCCAAACGGGCGGGAGAGTGCGGATGACTCTGCAGCACCGAATGAGAGAACTCCAGGTCCTCCTCAGCCAGGGTATCAAATTTGTAGAATTTAGCAAACGTGTTTGCCCCTGACCAAGTAACTGCTCGGCAAAGTTGTAAAGCCGAGACCCCTCGGGCAGCCGCCCAAGATGAGCCCACTTTCCTTGTGGAATGGGCTTTTACTGATTTTGGCTGTGGCAATCCTGCCACGGAATGTGCAAGCTGAATTGTACTACAAATCCAACGAGCAATCGTCTGCTTTGAAGCAGGAGCACCCAGCTTGTTGGGTGCATACAGGATAAACAGCGAGTCAGTTTTCCTGACTCCAGCCGTCCTGGAAACATATATTTTCAGGGCCCTGACAACGTCTAGCAACTTGGAGTCCTCCAAGTCCCTAGTAGCCGCAGGCACCACAATAGGTTGGTTCATGTGAAATGCAGAAACCACCTTAGGTAGAAATTGAGGACGAGTCCTCAATTCCGCCCTGTCAGAATGAAAAATTAAGTAAGAGCTTTTATATGATAAAGCCGCCAATTCTGACACACGCCTGGCTGAAGCCAAGGCTAACAGCATCGACACCTTCCACGTGAGATATTTTAAGTCCACAGTGGAAAGTGGTTCAAACCAATGTGATTTTAGAAAACTCAATACAACATTGAGATCCCAAGGTGCCACTGGAGGCACAAAAGGAGGCTGTATGTGCAGCACCCCTTTCACAAATGTCTGAACTTCAGGTACTGAAGCCAGTTCTTTCTGGAAGAAAATCGACAAGGCCGAAATTTGAACCTTAATGGACCCTAATTTTAGGCCCATAGACAGTCCTGTTTGCAGGAAATGCAGGAAACGACCCAGTTGAAATTCCTCTGTAGGGGCCTTCTTGGCCTCACACCACGCAACATATTTACGCCAAATGCGGTGATAATGTTTTGCGGTTACTTCCTTCCTGGCTTTGACCAGAGTAGGGATGACTTCTTCTGGAATGCCCTTTTCCTTTAGGATCCGGCGTTCAACCGCCATGCCGTCAAACGCAGCCGCGGTAAGTCTTGGAACAGACAAGGCCCCTGCAGTAGCAGGTCCTTTCTTAGAGGTAGAGGCCACGGTTCGTCCGTGAGCATCTCTTGAAGTTCCGGGTACCAAGTCCTTCTTGGCCAATCCGGAACCACGAGTATAGTTCTTACTCCTCTCCTTCTTATGATTCTCAATACTTTTGGTATGAGAGGCAGAGGAGGGAACACATACACTGACTGGTACACCCACGGCGTTACCAGAGCGTCCACTGCTATTGCCTGAGGGTCCCTTGACCTGGCGCAATATCTGTCCAGTTTTTTGTTTAGACGTGACGCCATCATGTCCACCTTTGGTTTTTCCCAACGGTTTACAATCAGGTGGAAGACTTCCGGGTGAAGTCCCCACTCTCCCGGGTGAACACTGCTGACAGTGCTATCACATGATTTTCCGCCCAGCGAAGAATCCTTGCAGCTTCTGTCATTGCCCTCCTGCTTCTCGTGCCGCCCTGTCTGTTTACGTGGGCGACTGACGTGATGTTGTCCGATTGGATCAACACCGCCTGACCCTGAAGCAGAGGTTTTGCTTGACTTAAGGCATTGTAAATGGCCCTTAGTTCCAGAATGTTTATATGAAGAGATGTTTCCATGCTTGACCACAATCCCTGGAAATTCCTTCCCTGTGTGACTGCTCCCCAGCCTCTCAGGCTGGCATCCGTGGTTACCAGGATCCAATCCTGAATGCCAAATCTGCGGCCCTCTAGAAGATGAGCACTCTGCAGCCACCACAGGAGAGACACCCTTGTCCTTGGCGACAGGGTTATCCGCTGATGCATCTGAAGATGCGATCCGGACCATTTGTCCAGTAGATCCCACTGAAACGTTCTTGCATGGAATCTTCCGAATGGAATCGCTTCGTAAGAAGCCACCATTTTTCCCAGGACCCTCGTGCACTGATGTACTGAGACCTGTCCTGGTTTTGGGAGGTTCCTGACTAGCTCGGATAACTCCCTGGCCTTCTCCTCCGGGAGAAACACCTTCTTCTGGACTGTGTCCAGAATCATTCCTAGGAACAGTAGACGTGTTGTTGGAATCAGCTGCGATTTTGGAATATTTAGAATCCACCCGTGCTGACGTAACACTACCTGAGATAGTGCCACTCCGACTTCTAACTGTTCCCTGGTTCTTGCCCTTATCAGGAGATCGTCCAAGTAAGGGATAATTAAGATGCCTTTTCTTCGTAGAAGAATCATCATTTCGGCCATTACCTTGGTAAAGACCCGAGGTGCCGTGGACAATCCAAACGGCAGCGTCTGAAACTGATAATGACAGTTTTGTACTACAAACCTGAGGTACCCTTGGTGAGAAGGGTATATTGGGACGTGGAGATAAGCATCTTTGATGTCCAGAGACACCATATAGTCCCCTTTTTCCAGGTTCGCTATCACTGCTCTGAGTGACTCCATCTTGAATTTGAACCTTTTTATGTAAGTGTTCAAAGATTTCAGATTTAAGATTGGTCTCACCGAGCCGTCCGGCTTCGGTACCACAAACAGCGTGGAATAATACCCCTTTCCCTGTTGTAAGAGGGGTACCTTGATTATCACCTGCTGGGAATACAGCTTGTGAATGGCTTCCAAAACTGCCTCCCTGTCGGAGGGAGACTTTGGTAAAGCAGACTTCAGGAACCGATGAGGGGGAAACGCCTCGAATTCCAGTTTGTACCCCTGTGATACTACCTGTAGAATCCAGGGATCCACTTGCGAGTGAGCCCACTGCGCGTTGAAATTCTTGAGACGGGCCCTCATATCTGAGTCTGCTTGTAAAGCCCCAGCGTCATGCTGAAGACTTGGCAGAAGCAGAGGAGGGCTTCTGCTCCTGGGAAGCGGCTGCATGGTGCAGTCTTTTTCCCCTTCCTCTGCCCCGGGGCAGAAAAGAGTGGCCTTTTGCTCGCTTGTATTTATGGGAACGAAAGGACTGAGTTTGAAAAGACGGTGTCTTTTTCTGTTGATGTGAAGTGACCTGGGGTAAAAAGGTGGATTTTCCAGCCGTTGCCGTGGCCACCAGGTCCGATAGACCAGCCTCAAATAACTCCTCCCCTTTATACGGCAATACTTCCATGTGCCGTTTGGAATCTGCATCCCCTGACCACTGTCGCGTCCATAACGCTCTTCTGGCAGAGATGGACATAGCACTGACTCTTGATGCCAGGGTGCAAATATCCCTCTGTGCATCACGCATATATAGCAATGCATCCTTTAAATGCTCTATAGTTAACAAAATACTGTCCCTATCCAGGGTATCAATATTCTCAGTCAGGGAATCCGACCATGCGACTCCAGCACTACACATCCAGGCTGAGGCGATTGCTGGTCGCAGTATAACACCAGTATGTGTGTATATACTCTTTAGGATATTTTCCAGTCTTCTATCAGCCGGTTCTTTGAGGGTGGCCGTATCAGGGGACGGTAACGCTACTTGTTTAGATAAACGTGTGAGCGCCTTATCTACCCTAGGGGGTGTTTCCCAGCGCGTCCTAACCTCTGGCGGGAAAGGATATAGTGCTAATAATTTATTAGAAATTAGCTGTTTTTTATCGGGGAAAACCCACGCTTTATCACACACCTCATTTATTTCATCTGACTCAGGAAAAACTATTGGTAGTTTTTTCACACCCCACATAATACCCTTCTTTGTGGTACTTGTAGTGTCAGCAAGGTTCAATGCCTCTTTCATTGCTGTGATCATGTAACGTGTGGCCCTGCTGGACATCACGTTTGTCTCGTCACCGTCGACACTAGACTCAGTATCTGTGTCTGGGTCTGTGTCGACCCACTGAGGTAACGGGCGTTTTAGGGCCCCTGACGGTGTCTGAGACGCCTGGACAGGCACTAATTGATTTGCCGGCTGTCTCATGTCGTCAACAGTTTTTTGCAAATTGCTGACATTATCACTTAATTGTTTAAATACAATCATCCAGTCAGGTGTCGACTCCCTAGGTGGTGACATTACTAACACAGGCAACTGCTCCGCTTCCACCTCATTTTCCTCCTCATACATGTCGACACACGCGTACCGACACACAGCACACACACCGGGAATGCTCTGATAGAGGACAGGACCCCACTTAGCCCTTTGGAGAGACAGAGGGAGAGTCTGCCAGCACACACCCAGCGCTATATATATATACAGGGATAACCTTATATAAGTGTTACTCCCTTATAGCTGCTGTTAATATATTTATTTGCTGCCAAACGTGCCCCCCCTTCTCTTTTTTACCCTGATTCTGAAGCAGGACTGCAGGGGAGAGTCAGGGAGCCGTCCTTCCAGCGGAGCTGTGAGGGAAAATGGCGCTTGTGTGCTGAGGAGATAGGCTCCGCCCCTTCACGACGTCCTTATCTCCCGCTTTTTCTGTGTAAAATGGCAGGGGTAAAATACATCCATATAGCCCAGGAGCTATATGTGATGTATTCTTTTTAGCCACCTAAGGTATATACTGTAATATTGCGTCTCAGGGCGCTCCCCCCCCAGCGCCCTGCACCCTCAGTGACCGGAGTGTGAAGTGTGCTGAGAGCAATGGCGCACAGCTGCGGTGCTGTGCGCTACCTTAGTCTGAAGACAGGATCGTCTTCTGCCGCCGATTTCACCGGACCTCTTCGTTTCTTCTGGCTCTGTAAGGGGGACGGCGGCGCGGCTCCGGTGACCCATCCAGGCTGAACCTGTGATCGTCCCTCTGGAGCTAATGTCCAGTAGCCTAAGAAACCCGATCCACTCTGCACTCAGGTGAGTCCGCTTCTTCTCCCCTTAGTCCCACGATGCAGTGAGCCTGTTGCCAGCAGGACTCACTGAAAATAAAAAATCCTAAACTAAACTTTTATTCTAAGCAGCTCAGGAGAGCCACCTAGATTGCACCCTTCTCGGCCGGGCACAAAAATCTAACTGAGGCTTGGAGGAGGGTCATAGGGGGAGGAGCCAGTGCACACCACCTGATCCTTAAGCTTTTATTTTGTGCCCTGTCTCCTGCGGAGCCGCTATTCCCCATGGTCCTTACGGAGTCCCAGCATCCACTAGGACGTCAGAGAAATAATATAATATAAAAACAATTTATTATGATTAAAAAGAACAATTGGTAAATAGATCAAAATTTGTTATAATAATAAAACCACATCACATCACTTGAACCATTATAAACCAGTAGACTTATGTCCATGACCAGTCCCAATTTAAACGTATTTATAGATGTCCAAAGATTCTTACATGGACAAAGATGTAAATAAATGTCCCGGACCAATGAATGGCTCCCTGTATTGAATAAATGTGGATGTATACCTTATTAAGGGTACTTTTTGGTATAGTGGAGATATGTGCCCAAGTAGAGCTTGACACTCTGCTGGATATGATTTAATGATCCTCCTCATCCATATAGTGCAGTCACAGCCCCCGTGATTGGTACATAAAATATCTCACCGCTAGCATTTTTGTGCCTCCCCTCCTTTGAACTCCAAACGGTGCACTTGTAGTCGTGAAATGCAGGGAGACGCTGCCAGACCCTATAGCACAAGGGCTGAGGCAGCGATGTAGAAGACGGTGAATCCCGGACTGGGGCAGCACAGCCGCAAGCAGCACGGGCGGTCTGCAGATGATTCGTCCCTGACTGGGACAGAGCGGCCGGCAACAAAAAAGGTGATCTGCAAGGAGGTGGATCCCAAAGCTGGGATGAAGCAGCTGTCCGTGGCACAGGTAATCACCACAGTGGCAATGCCGGTATTGAAAGCTGGTAACAAGGTGGGTGAAGTGGCTATCACCTTTACGCGTTTCTCCGACGTAGCTGGCTGTCGGTTTCCTCAGAAGGTAATCCTGATACTAGGGAGTCCCAGGTATTTGAAGGCATTATCCACCAATCGGTGCTGATTAAGCCCATATGTTAATTATCAACAGGTGCTCCCTCATCCTGCAGGTCAACCCCATGCAGGTGTATAACAGGAATTTTAATTAAAACGTGTGGTTTTCATTGTATCAATGGTTCAATAGTACTGAAATTTACATACAATGCACATTACATAGAATTATACATATAACCATCTAAACCAATATGAAAAAAAAAACGGCAAACAATACATTTCCATCCTAAATGATAATATGTGCATCACGGAGAGAAATAGAAACAATTTAAATGGGTCTTTTTTTCAGGGTTAAGTACAACTTCCAGCATACTCATAATTAGTGGAGCTGCTGTGGCTCAGCACACTAATAGCCAGTACCAATGAGCACTAAGGTGCAAGTTCAAAGCTCACCTGTGAATCATTTAAAAAAATATATATATATTAGTTTAAAAAAGAGAATACACTTTTTTCTATGGTTAATATCAATTATTATCAAGTATTAATTTCTTCTTTTATTATTTTAGTTGCTGTTATTGTACATATCCCCGAATTTGGCCCAACATCACTTATACAATAATTGCTACATATAATCCTAATGATAAGTGAATAGAGAATATATATGGGAGAACATAATTAATGGTTGCGCTCCCATTATGCCAATGCAGAAAATGATAAGATACATAGTAAAAAATTAAAATACTAACGTAACGATCCCTAGAGAGGAAATGTTATGTAAATGGATTCAATCTAAATATTTCATGTATAGATAAAAAGATTTGTACTCATAATAGAGTGCATAGTGTACATGCAATAATAGTCCCCCCAGACATAAGGAGTATATTGGAAAGATATTCAGCAGTATACAGGAGGACATCCTAATGATAACCTTCGTCATTAGATGGTAGGGAGACCACCATTATACTGAAGTATACACATACACACACCTGGGGCTCATATATCATTAAGTTCAATACAGTCATTGAGACCTTTAGGAAAAAAAGTCCCCAGAGTGTATATCCAGAAAGCCTCAAGTTTACAGAGATGATTATATCTGTCACCACCTCGAGTTGTGGGTTTAACATATTCTAAACCCTGTACTTTTATTGATTTGATATCACCACCATGCACTTCTGTGACATGTCTCACTAAGCTATGGTGACTATGACCTCTAAGGATGTTATTTCTATGTTCTAGAAATCTTATACAGAGCATGCGTGTTGTTCGGCCCACATACTGGATACCACAGATACAATTAATAACATATATGACATATTTAGTCTGACAATCTATACTACTTTGTACTTCAAACTGAGTCCCGTGTGTGTGTGAATATACATAAGTAGCTCGATCCATGATAAATTGGCACGTGATGCACCTCTTTCTCCTGCATTTAAAGCACCATTTAAAAGGTGATAGCCACTTCACCCACCTTGTTACCAGCTTTCAATACCGGCATTGCCACTGTGGTGATTACCTGTGCCGCGGACAGCTGCTTCATCCCAGCTTTGGGATCCACCTCCTTGCAGATCACCTTTTTTGTTGCCGGCCGCTCTGTCCCAGTCAGGGACGAATCATCTGTAGACCGCCCACGCTGCTTGCGGCTGTGCTGCCCCAGTCCGGGATTCACCGTCTTCTACATCGCTGCCTCAGCCCTTGTGCTATAGGGTCTGGCAGCGTCTCCCTGCATTCCACGGCTACAAGTGCACCGTTTGGAGTTCAAAGTACGGGAGGCACAAAAATGCTAGCGGTGAGATATTTTATGTACCAATCACAGGGGCTGTGACTGCACTACATGGATGAGGAGGATCATTAAATCATATCCAGCAGAGTGTCAAGCTCTACTTCGGCACATATCTCCACTATATCTAAAAGGCCAGTGCCCTTAATAAGGTATACATCCACATTTATTCTTCAATACAGGGAGACATTCATTGGTCCGGGACATTTATTTACATCTTTGTCCATGTAAGAATCTTTGGACATCTATAAATGCATTTAAATTGGGACTGGTCATGGACATAAGTCTACTGGTTTATAATGGTTCAAGTGATGTGATGTGGTTTTATTATTATAACAAATTTTGATCTATTTACCAATTGGACTTTTTAATCATAATAAATTGTTTTTATATTATATTATTTTCGCGCTCTCTTATATAGTCAAGTCTATATATTCATTTTAAATAAGATATTAGCATGCATAAAACGGGGAATTGATGCTAGGGACGAGAGTGTTATACTCCCATTGTATAAATCACTAGTGAGGCCACACCTTGAATACTGTGTACAATTCTGGGCACCATACTACAAAAAGGATATCCTGGAGCTAGAAAAGGTTCAGAGGCAGGCGACCAAACTAATTAAGGGCATGGAGATGCTGGAATACGAGGAAAGGCTTGCTAGGCTAGGCATGTTTACATTGGAAAAGAGGAGACTAAGAGGGGACATGATCAACATCTACAAATATATAAGGGGACAATACACAGATCTTGCGCAGGACCTGTTTTTGGTTAGATCAACACAGAGAACTCGTGGACACTCGCTCAGGTTAGAGGAGAGGAGATTCCGCACAATACGGCATAAAGGCTTTTTCACGGTTAGGACGATACGTGTTTGGAATTCCCTGCCTGAGGGAGTTGTAATGGCGGACTCAGTCAACACCTTTAAGAATGGATTAGATAAATTCCTAATGGATAAGGATATCCAGGGTTATGGTGCATAGTCACGCACTATAGTTATAAAAAGAGGGATAAAACGTAACGGCAGACATCAGCATCAGTCAAAATTTTATACCAAATAATCCTGCATAGGAGACCACAAATAGGTTGAACTCAATGGACAAATTGTCTTTTTTCAACCTTAGATACTATGTTACTACGTATGTAATAGCAAAAATCTCACACCTGTGGGGTTTTTCCAGCAGGTATGAGATTTTTGCTATTCAATTGTGTGCAGGCTTTTTTCATTTCACTGTGCCCAGCTCTAGAACCTGTGGCCACCACTAGTCATCTGTACAGTCTTCTAGGGCATGCACTTCCTCATCCTCTGCCGCTGGTCCAACCCCCTGTCTCACGGTACTGCACTGTGCTGCTAGAGGAAGTGAGCTGGGCCACGCAAGGAGGAGATGGTGACTGCTACTGCCTAGGAGCCGGGAGATTCAGTACAGTCCATCATACCCACACAGGCTATCCATGACCTGTGAAGCTGCTGTCAGCACGAGTGGTGGCCATGACCCTGGAACTAAGGTGACATACTTGTTCAGCTTCCACTCCCATCCTGGCTGCTTCTTCCCAGTTACCACCACTACCCCCAGTCTGTTCTCTGCTCCCCACTACTACCACTCCCAGCATGTCCTTATTTCCCACCACTACTACTCCCAGCCTGCCCCCACTCTGCACTACAACTACTCCCAGCCTGCTGTCCTCTCTACACTACTACTCCCAGCCTGCCCCCTGCTCTGCAACTACTACTCCCAGCCTGACCCCCACTCTGAACACAACTACTCCCAGCCTGCTGCCCGCTTTACACTACTACTACTACTCTCAGCCTGCCTTCTGCTCTCCCCCACTATTACTTCCATCCTGCCCCCTGCTCTGCACTGCTACTCCCGACCTGCCCCTCCTGCTCTGCATTACTACTACTCCCAGCCTGTCCCCCACTCTGTACTACTACCAAACTGCCCCCTGCTCTGCACTACTGCTATTATTCCCAACCTGCCCCCCCACTCTGCACTACCTTTTCTCCCAGCCTGCCCCCTGCTCCCCACAGCTACTACTCCCAGCCTGCCACCCTGATCCACACTACTAATTCTGTCCTGTCCCCTTCATCCTACTACTACTTCTCGCATCCTGATCCCTGGATGTGAACTGTAAAGTTCAAATTATTTCTAAATAAATATTTCAAATGCCTGCGTTAATATATGCTGTGGACGCATGGCGCATCTTATTACCATATACGATAAAAGTGCGTTTGTACGTCGCAAACACTACATCCCTTAAGAGAAAGCAAGCAATCACACACATTGTAGGCTGAGGTCCAACGCTCAGAGATGTATAGATTTGATATTAAAAAGGTATGCATACAAAATTATATATGTACAATATATTATTCAGTTATAACATATGTATATATGGTTACAGAGTTACAATTACATAAGAAGCAGATAGTTACATAAGGAACAGTTACAGCCAATATACATACTCTTAGTTTCTCTGGTCCCGGGCAGCCTGTTCTCAGGTAGGAGACTTCTGATAATGGTGTGTGTATGTATGAGAATGTATTAGAGAGAGAGCTGCCTGGAATCTGAGTCCCTTTATACAGTAAGATAATGGGTGTAAACAACAGTGGGTTTCATCTTCTTCCATTGGTCCACGGGCCATACCTCTCAAGAACTCGACGGTTCATAGGTCAGTGTGAAAGTTTTTGTCCTATGATGCAAACACATTTGTCTGACCCCAGGGTCATGCTGTGAGGCCAGTTTCAAGTCTCAGAAAGTACTTTGTATTCATACATTTGGTCATAACTAATCGTTGCAATGTGCTACAATCTACCCATAGCTATCAAATTAACACACACATTCTCCTGATCATTTTGACACTAAGCATGATATGTTTAACTTGTTCCATTCCAATAATACATATATATTATAATGTCTGGTGCTTGACATGTTTAATTTATGTGTTGTATGAAATATGTGTTGAATATATCTTTGTGGCTTGTCTGTGTGAATGCGTATGCTACCATATATTGCTGTGCACGCTGCATGTATGTGTACGCACAGAGACCCATCTGTTTGGAGTTGTATGTGGTGTGTATGTAATATGTTTGACTCCGACAGTCCACCCTTTGACAGTAGACAATAACTGTCATAACTGTCACACTAAACATACTTACAAAAAATATTTCAAACAATAATCGGTGACTTAGACACACATATGTATTAATTTCGCAAATCAGACATTGACTATAGTTGGGGAAGACAGGGAGGAGGACGAGACATCCTCTATATGCACTCGGCAGTCACGGGACCACCATTGGGTGTGGGAAGACATTCAACCTATAGAGTATGCTGGGACAGTGCTATGGCCTATGATGTCTGATTTGAACGAACGTTGCACACATACATGTACCTACGTCTTTGCACACTGATGTTCGGATTCGGTAGAGGTTTTGCTGGGTAGAGGGAGAAAACACAAACAAATCGTGAAAGAGACATATAATATTTTCATGGTATATATTCCTATCACTCCCTGAACATTATTTCCATTTCTGGATTGTATGCTAGGTGTGTTTCATCATTGAACAAGGGTTATTATTTCAAGTAGTGTCCTTCCTAGATAACATAAACCTTCGGAGTTCGGGGAAAGCAATTCGTAAACTTTTCTTCCACTTATATTAATGAGCTCTTTATCTGCTATGTGTGAATAGCCATTGTCTGATTGTTCCTGATTACCTCCCAATTTCCTGAAATTGGTGAGATTTAAACATACCAGGGATTTATCTATGATACTGGTGGATCTTAAGACTAGGGGGTCTAGTTATATTATATTCCTTGTCCACCAGTCGTCCCCCCCCCCATTCCGTGTAATTCAAGTACCTCAGCTAACTCTAAAGAATATGGCACTAATCCTGCATTATTTGGTCTTACAGGTACCTGTGAGCACATCCAACATTCCATTTGGTTTAAGACCTTACCCACTAGTGAGTGGTAATCACTCAATAGAAGTCTGTCAAAAAGCTGCCTTATTGCTAGACTGACATCTCTGGATGCACTCATCTTCAATTATAGGGTCACAATAACTACAAAATACAGTATACCTCAGACAATAGCCTATCACGTTACCTCTGAACTCCGTTACTACTAGACCTTTGATTTTATCTGGCTTTAACAAAGTGATAGGCTGATCCTGGGATCCTATAAAGACATCACTCCTTTCTCCAGAACCAGTTCCAGTCCCACACTCGACTCCTCATGAAAACCTCACAAAAGTAGAATGTTCTGGAAAAAAATGTTTGTCAACGGGAAAAAAAGAAAGATATAACAAAATAAATCTTGCTTATAACAAATCCATTACTACAACTGGTATTTTTGCAATCCTTTAGTATGCTCAGGTAGTGTTCAACAACGCCGCCTATCAGTCTTCACGGAACAGATTCTCGGGTGATATTTCTGCGATTTCACTCCCTTTATGAGTTCCTACTGGACTAATGACTTTCCTGCAATGGGAATTCGTGGACCCAAGTCTCTCTCTCGGCTACTTTCACTGGGATCGTGCTGTCAACAAAACCTGGTACGGTCCTTCCCACCTGTCTATTAGTCAACCTGAGCGTAAGAACAATCACACAGTCTCTTGGTTCACAATCAAGACAGTTAGTATTTGGCATACCAGGAATCAACAATTTCAAGTTCTTTTGTTAAGTTCTCAAATGCTATCTCATCTCGATAAGGTACTGTACTGTCACCTCATGATCATGGTGCGGATCAATCATGACATGAGGTTGTCTTCCAAAACCCCAAAAACAAAACAAAAAATTCAAAGAGGGTGATTCGTTAAGTGTGGATCTGGGATTGGTTCCGATGCTACATAACACTAGTGGCAGTGTCTATGACCACAATAGTCCAGTTTCAAGCTATCACTTTGCTCCTACTCCTAACAATACCATATCTACACACAAATTTCTGCACAATTTTCTTTGCGGTAAACACAGCAGTATTTGTGGCGGCAGGAAATGCCTCTACCCGGTTTGAGAAAACATCAGTGCATACCAATGCATATTTCAAATTCCTACAGGGTGTTAACTGTACGACGTCAATTTGTACTACCTGTCTGCAGGAGGAGTATGGGATGGCTCTGTTAGTACTACCTTACCAAATGTTCTTCCTCATGCAAGTGAGACATGTCATTGCTTTCCTGCTTGCTTGAGAAGAGAACCCTGGTGCACACCAGTAAGCCCTTACCAATTTCCACATACCTTCCTTACCCTAGGTGAGTCAGACCATGTGCCGCCTCAGCTAGGCCTGGGAGATACGTCCTGGGGGCCACTGGCTTACCTTGTCCATCTCTCCAGAGTCCTGAGGACTCCTGACCATGCCCCTTCGCCTTCCAGACCTCCTTTTCCTGTAGGGAACACAAATTTGCATCTTAATTTAATTATATTGTGTTTGCAATGTAGAGTAAAAACATTTCTAGAGGAGAAGGCAAAAAAAAATATCAGGTCTGCATTCACCAACTGGCTGTCACTTATGTCCGGTCTCGTAGTAAAGATCTGATTCAGATATTCCATACCATCATGCATATCAGTGTCTATACTAAATTTTCCTTCACCAGTATTCTCATCCTTCACCCTTTGTGCATGACAAGGCACACTGCAGTAAATAAGAATTTACTTACCGATAATTCTATTTCTCGGAGTCCGTAGTGGATGCTGGGGTTCCTGAAAGGACCATGGGGAATAGCGGCTCCGCAGGAGACAGGGCACAAAAAGTAAAGCTTTAGGATCAGGTGGTGTGCACTGGCTCCTCCCCCTATGACCCTCCTCCAAGCCTCAGTTAGGATACTGTGCCCGGACGAGCGTACACAATAAGGAAGGATTTTGAATCCCGGGTAAGACTCATACCAGCCACACCAATCACACTGTACAACCTGTGATCTGAACCCAGTTAACAGTATGATAACAGCGGAGCCTCTGAAAAGATGGCTCACAACAATAATAACCCGATTTTTGTAACTATGTACAAGTAATGCAGATAATCCGCACTTGGGATGGGCGCCCAGCATCCACTACGGACTCCGAGAAATAGAATTATCGGTAAGTAAATTCTTATTTTCTCTATCGTCCTAGTGGATGCTGGGGTTCCTGAAAGGACCATGGGGATTATACTAAAGCTCCCAAACGGGCGGGAGAGTGCGGATGACTCTGCAGCACCGAATGAGAGAACTCCAGGTCCTCCTTAGCCAGGGTATCAAATTTGTAGGATTTTACAAACGTGTTTGCCCCTGACTAAATAGCCGCTCGGCAAAGTTGTAAAGCCGAGACCCCTCGGGCAGCCGCCCAAGATGAGCCCACCTTCCTTGTGGAATGGGCATTTACATATTTTGGCTGTGGCAGGCCTGCCACAGAATGTGCAAGCTGAATTGCACTACACATCCAACTAGCAATAGTCTGCTTAGAAGCAAGAGCACCCAGTTTGTTGGGTGCATACAGGATAACAGCAAGTCAGTTTTCCTGACTCCAGCCGTCCTGGAACCTATACTTTCAGGGCCCTGACAACATCCAGCAACTTGGAGTCCTCCAAGTCCCTAGTAGGCGCAAGGCACCACAATAAGCTGGTTCAGGTGAAACACTGACACCACTTTAGGGAGAGAACTGGGGACGAGTCCGCAGCTCTGCCCTGTCCGAATGGACAAACAGATATGGGCTTTTTTGAGAAAAAACCCACCAATTTGACACTCGCCTGGCCCAGGCCAGGGCCAAGAGCATGGTCACTTTTCATGTGAGATGCTTCAAATCCACAGATTTGACTGGTTTTAAACCAATGTGATTTGAGGAATCCCAGAACTACGTTAAGATCCCACAGTGCCACTGGAGGCACAAAAGGGGGTTGTATATGCAATACTCCCTTGACAAACTTCTGGACTTCAGGAACTGAAGCCAATTCTTTCTGGAAGAAAATCGACAGGGCCGAAATTTGAACCTTAATGGGCCCCAATTTGAGGCCCATAGACACTCCTGTTTGCAGGAAATGCAGGAATCGACCGAGTTGAAATTTCTTCGTGGGGCCTTCCTGGCCTCACACCACGCAACATATTTTCGCCACATGTGGTGATAATGTTGTGCGGTCACCTCCTTCCTGGCTTTGACCAGGGTAGGAATGACCTCTTCCGGAATGCCTTTTTCCCTTAGGATCCGGCGTTCCACCGCCATGCCGTCAAACGCAGCTGCGGTAAGTCTTGGAACAGACATGGTACTTGCTGAAGCAAGTCCCTTCTTAGCGGCAGAGGCCATAAGTCCTCTGTGAGCATCTCTTGAAGTTCCGGGTACCAAGTCCTTCTTGGCCAATCCGGAGCCATGAGTATAGTTCTTACTCCTCTACGTCTTATAATTCTCAGTACCTTAGGTATGAGAAGCAGAGGAGGGAACACATACACCGACTGGTACACCCACGGTGTTACCAGAATGTCCACAGCTATTGCCTGAGGGTCTCTTGACCTGGCGCAATACCTGTCCCGTTTTTTGTTCAGACGGGACGCCATCATGTCCACCTTTGGTATTTCCCAACGGTTCACAATCATGTGGAAAAACTTCCCGATGAAGTTTCCACTCTCCCGGGTGGAGGTCGTGCCTGCTGAGGAAGTCTGCTTCCCAGTTTCCACTCCCGGAATGAAACACTGCTGACAGTGCTATCACATGATTTTCCGCCCAGCGAAAAGTCCTTGCAGTTTTTGCCATTGCCCTCCTGCTTCTTGTGCCGCCCTGTCTGTTTACGTGGGCGACTGCCGTGATGTTTTTCCCACTGGATCAATACCGGCTGACCTTGAAGCAGAGGTCTTGCTAAGCTTAGAGCATTATAAATTTACCCTTAGCTCCAGTATATTTATGTGGAGAAAAGTCTCCAGACTTGATCACACTCCCTGGAAATTTTTTCCTTGTGTGACTGCTCCCCAGCCTCTCGGGCTGGCCTCCGTGGTCACCAGCATCCAATCCTGAATGCCGAATCTGCGGCCCTCTAGAAGATGAGCACTCTGTAACCACCACAGGAGAGACACCCTTGTCCTTGGATATAGGGTTATCCGCTGATGCATCTGAAGATGCGATCCGGACCATTTGTCCAGCAGATCCCACTGAAAAGTTCTTGCGTGAAATCTGCCGAATGGAATTGCTTCGTAGGAAGCCACCATTTTTACCAGGACCCTTGTGCAAAGATGCACTGACACTTTTCCTGGTTTTAGGAGGTTCTTGACTAGCTCGGATAACTCCCTGGCTTTCTCTTCCGGGAGAAACACCTTTTTCTGGACTGTGTCCAGAATCATCCCTAGGCACAGCAGACGTGTTGTCAGGATCAGCTGCGATTTTGGAATATTTAGAATCCATCCGTGCTGTTGTAGCAGTATCCGAGATAGTGCTACTCCGACCTCCAACTGTTCCCTGGACTTTGCCCTTATCAGGAGATCGTCCAAGTAAGGGGTAATTAAGACGCCTTTTCTTCGAAGAAGAATCATCATTTCGGCCATTACCTTGGTAAAGACCCGGGGTGCCGTGGACAATCCAAACGGCAGCGTCTGAAACTGACAGTGACAGTTCTATACCACGAACCTGAGGTACCCTTAGTGAGAAGGGCAAATTTGGGACATGGAGGTAAGCATCCCTGATGTCCCGGGACACTATATAGTCCCCTTCTTCCTGGTTCGTTATCACTGCTCTGAGTGACTCCATCTTGATTTGAACCTTTGTAAGTGTTCAAATTTTTTTAGATTTAGAATAGGTCTCACCTAGCCTTCTGGCTTCAGTACCACAATATAGTGTGGAATAATACCCCTTTCCTTGTTGTAGGAGGGGTAATTTGATTATCACCTGCTGGGAATACAGCTTGTGAATTTTTTTCCATACTGCCTCCTTGTCGGAGGGATACCTTGGTAAAGCAGACTTCAGGAGCCGGCGAGGGGGAAACGTTTCGACATTCCAATCTGTACCCCTGGGATACTACTTGTAGGATCCAGGGGTCCTGTACGGTCCCAGCGTCATGCTGAGAGCTTGGCAGAAGCGGTGGAAGGCTTCTGTTCCTGGGAATGGGCTGCCTGCTGCAGTCTTCTTCCCTTTCCTCTATCCCTGGGCAAATATGACTCTTATAGGGACGAAAGGACTGAGGCTGAAAAGACGGTGTCTTTTTCTGCAGAGATGTGACTTAGGGTAAAAACGGTGGATTTTCCAGCAGTTGCCGTGGCCACCAGGTCCGATGGACCGACCCCAAATAACTCCTCTTCCTTTATACGGCAATACACCTTTGTGCCGTTTGGAATCTGCATCACCTGACCACTGTCGTGTCCATAAACATCTTCTGGCAGATATGGACATCGCACTTACTCTTGATGCCAGAGTGCAAATATCCCTCTGTGCATCTCGCATATATAGAAATGCATCCTTTAAATGCTCTATAGTCAATAAAATACTGTCCCTGTCAAGGGTATCCATATTTTTAGTCAGGGAATCCGACCAAGCCACCCCAGCTCTGCACATCCAGGCTGAGGCGATCGCTGGTCGCAGTATAACACCAGTATGTGTGTATATACTTTTATATGATATTTTCCAGCCTCCTGTCAGCTGGCTCCTTGAGGGCGGCCGTATCTATAGACGGTACCGCCACTTGTTTTGATAAGCGTGTGAGCGCCTTATCCACCCTAAGGGGTGTTTCCCAACGCGCCCTAACTTCTGGCGGGAAAGGGTATACCGCCAATAATTTTCTATCGGGGGGAACCCACGCATCATCACACACTTCATTTAATTTATCTGATTCAGGAAAAACTACAGGTAGTTTTTTCACATCCCACATAATACCCTCTTTTGTGGTACTTGTAGTATCAGAAATATGTAACACCTCCTTCATTGCCCTTAACGTGTGGCCCTAATAAGGAATACGTTTGTTTATTCACCGTCGACACTGGATTCAGTGTCCGTGTCTGTGTCGACCGACTAAGGTAAACGGGCGTTTTAAAACCCCTGACGGTGTTTTTGAGACGTCTGGACCGGTACTAATTGTTTGTCGGCCGTCTCATGTCGTCAACCGACCTTGCAGCGTGTTGACATTATCACGTAATTCCCTAAATAAGCCATCCATTCCGGTGTCGACTCCCTAGAGAGTGACATCACCATTACAGGCAATTGCTCCGCCTCCTCACCAACATCGTCCTCATACATGTCGACACACACGTACCGACACACAGCACACACACAGGGAATGCTCTGATAGAGGACAGGACCCACTAGCCCTTTGGAGAGACAGAGGGAGAGTTTGCCAGCACACACCAAAAAACGCTATAATTATATAGGGACAACCTTATATAAGTGTTTTCCCTTATAGCATCTTTTTATATATTTCTAACGCCAAATTAGTGCCCCCCCTCTGTTTTAACCCTGTTTCTGTAGTGCAGTGCAGGGGAGAGCCTGGGAGCCTTCCCTCCAGCCTTTCTGTGAGGGAAAATGGCGCTGTGTGCTGAGGAGATAGGCCCCGCCCCTTTTTCGGCGGGCTCGTCTCCCGCTCTTCAACGGATTCTGGCAGGGGTTAAATATCTCCATATAGCCCCCGGAGGCTATATGTGAGGTATTTTTTTGCCAAAAAATAGGTTTACATTGCCTCCCAGGGAGCCCCCCTCCCAGCGCCCTGCACCCTCAGTGACTGCCGTGTGAAGTGTGCTGAGAGCAATGGCGCACAGCTGCAGTGCTGTGCGCTACCTTAAGAAGACTGAGGAGTCTTCTGCCGCCGATTCTGGACCTTCTTCTCTTTTCAGCATCTGCAAGGGGGCCGGCGGCGAGGCTCCGGTGACCATCCAGGCTGTACCTGTGATCGTCCCTCTGGAGCTAATGTCCAGTAGCCAAAGAAGCCAATCCATCCTGCACGCAGGTGAGTTCGCTTCTTCTCCCCTAAGTCCCTCGTTGCAGTGATCCTGTTGCCAGCAGGACTCACTGTAAAATAAAAAACCTAAGCTAAACTTTTCTAAGCAGCTCTTTAGGAGAGCCACCTAGATTGCACCCTTCTCGGCCGGGCACAAAAATCTAACTGAGGCTTGGAGGAGGGTCATAGGGGGAGGAGCCAGTGCACACCACCTGATCCTAAAGCTTTACTTTTTGTGCCCTGTCTCCTGCGGAGCCGCTATTCCCCATGGTCCTTTCAGGAACCCCAGCATCCACTAGGACGATAGAGAAATACTGGTGTCATCGTGCTGATGAGACATACCGGGTTCGGGCAGAACTTTGAAGGACCAATATGGCATGTGGTGTATGAACTGTCAAATCATGTACCAGTACTACATCCTAGGTATTTGACCCTTGTCCTACACAACTGCAGTTTATCCCTTGAGACCTGGTGTCCTGTTTGGAAGAGACGAAACAGAAACTGTTTCGTATCTGCCAGGGACAACTCAAATGAATTAGTGCACAACAACAAGTCATCAACATATTGTATCAGCACCGACCCATTCTCAGGCTGAAAGGACTGTAAACAGTCATGCAGGGCTTGGGAGAAAATACTCAGGCTGTCACTTGAAACCTTGGGAGAATCGTGTACATGTATTGTACCACCTTTGTGAACGCAGAGATGGAGAGGAAACTGTGAAGAAAAACAAAATAGAGGTTGGTGACAGTAAAGTTTGTAGAGGTGGAGAGGATTTTATTAAAATGACAACTGGATTGGCCACTATTGGGAATTGATTCTTAAATACTTGGTCTACCCCCCCCCCCCCCCTTAAATCTTGTGCTTGCTGTGTCACTACTGGGACTACCTCAGCCATCAATCCAGTGTCCTGTCCATCCTAAGTTCATAGGGAACCCGGTATCTGCGAGATAATTTCCTCTACCTTTGATGGACATGAATCTAGAACAGTGGACTGCAACATTAGTCTTTGAGGAGTATCTAACATACCTTGTACTTCCTGAGCGGGAGTACAATATATGTATTTCACATTTCAATTTACATAACAAAATCTCTGTCGATTAAGTTAGTCAGGGGCCACTGCTGCTAGGAAAAAAAGAAAAGGGTTTAGCATCATAGAGGCCCAATCGAAACTTCAGCAGGTTTTGTCAAGGGGTAATGTTTCACTTCTCTCGTTCCTCCCATTTGCCGAATTAGTGTTTACCAGTGATCTTATCCTGACAGAGAATTTTCTAGTACTGCAAAATAAAAACAAGCTTCTAGGTCATGCGAAGTATTCATTCAATCCTTCTCATTCCGTATCAAGGGTCTGTACATGGTCCAACAAACATTTCCGAGCTTATCTAGACAAGGGCATTCCTAGAAATGAATACTTATGTGGTAATTAAAAATAAATACCCGGGGGTTACCCTATCTCTGTCCGCTTTCCTACTGGGAAATACTAATGTGCGGACAGGATATTCTCCATTTATGACATTACTTTCTTGATTTTTTTTATTTTATTTTTGGCTATATATGTGCTTGAATGGCTCCATACTTACCAGTTCCACTGGTTTCAGCCACTTCCCCTGCAGGCTACCGCTCCTCTTTTACCGGTTGGTTGGTTACTACTCCTCTGAGTGCATGAGAATTGGCTGAAACCAGCCAGGTCACCTTCTCCTCCTAAATAAAACTTTGACATTCATTAGTATATATATAGGTTACATTCATATTTTTCATATTTTTTTTATTTTCTATAGTTCGTATACTGGCTGCAACTGCTTCCACATCCACATATGGCAGTGTACTTGCTTTCTCTTTTTACTTACTTATTGTTGCTACGAGTTCAAACAGTTATTATGTTTTCGTTATAGTCTTATATGACTTTGGTTAAACATACTACCTGCAATACCTCAGGATCAAAACCACCAATCACTGGAAATTATATTTCACCATTCATACGTACTCAATCATTACAAAAAGCCTCCGTGTATGGACCATTCTTCCTACTCATTATATACCGAGCGCACCCTCTTGGTCTCTGCTCCTCAGCCTGAACCCTAGCTCCTAAACGCCTCTCGCATGCCCATTTGGCTCCCATTGTGGACTTTTTTCACAACACACCAAATGGCCCACACAAGCCGACTGTGAAAAGTTTCTTACTGAGCACTTTTCACCCGCTCCTGCCTCCGCTGGCCAGTACCACGGTCCACTCCAGTAGTGATTGCCCCGTGTACCTAGACTAGGCCCCTACCAGACCCCTCAGCACTGGAAGTATTGAAGTATTAACAGTAATAAATTAATACCCCACCCTTTTCAGTGGAGGTTACAGGCCTGCTACTTTTGGGTTTCTATCCACTGGAATTTTGTTGGGTGAGAAACAACTTATCAATCACCCTTTCCAATGAATGTCCACCAGGAAGATTTCCTGAGAGAGAGTCAGCGAAAAATTCCTTTACTTTACACAAATCACGTCTGTGTATGCTAACACAACACGTATGATGATGCAATTCCGCGGAAATACGCAAATAGTATCACTTTGCGCCGTGTATCTCGCACACAGACGTGCGGTCCAATCGCACAGCTTATAGATACTTGTTATCTATATGGCCTACGATCACGGGAGTCGAATTCACAAGCTGCGCTCCACAGCCGGAGTGTAACACCAACCCTTTGGTCAATATATATCACGATCCTCCGCACGTTTCACCTTGAAAAAAAACCCACACACACTATGTGCCTCAAATACCAATTAATACGTAAGGTTGCTAACCTTCACGCCACCGAGCCTCTGCTAACTCAGTGCCTCACCAACGAGATACCTCTTTGTCCTGGTTCTATCCACTCACACTTTCTTTTAACAACCCACACTTTTAGATTTTCTGTACAGAAAAAAAAAGTAATTTACCAGTGATTGATAACATCCCCTTCAGAGGTATTACACTTTAAACAAAGTATTAAAGTAATGTGCTTTAAAATCGGATAGTTACCTGTTAAAATGTGTTTTAAATACGCACTCACGTTTCCCGCCTGTGCGTCCACGTGTGTACCTGTGCGTCGCTATATACGCGTCCACGTACTATTGTACTATGACACGTGTATACTTGCGTAAGAAAGTGTGTATCGCTGCATACCTTTGCACGCAATTTTCCACACTGTCTTACCCAACTCTAGAAATACAATAAAACCACTGTATTTGTATTGTAGCAGTTAGATAAATGCTTCCACGTTCCCTTTGAGCACCGGAAGTCCCCTGCTGGAAAGCTTCCGCTATGTGCTACCTAAACCTTTAGGCAGGAATGGAGCTTCACTTATGAAATGCAAATATTTAGCCAATTTTCGTTAACAATAACACTTTAAAAATCAATTATAAAACACTTCAATATAATATGGCTATTGACTATAATTTAAATGCTATGATTCAGATTGGATAGCTATCTTGTAGAACATACACTGATACAAATATCCATACAATAATAATAATAATAATAATAATAATAATAATAATAATAATAATAAATAAATATATATATATATATACCTGTACACATTTATTACTCTTCTATGAAACCCCTCACACAGCATATATATTTTTTATAAACACATACTGAAGGAATGTAGTTTCTACAGAGCCTCTAATTTGCATCTCAGATATTCACATGCTTGCTGTTCCAGGGTGGTTGAACAGGTTCATTAACATTTCAATTACCTATCTTGTAGCAAGCAGAGGGTTAACAAATCCTGGAGAAAAAAAAACGTTATCATGTGTGTGTAATTCTCACATCAAGCCAAGTATTTGTCTCACTATTTCTCTCTCTAGGCCCAATTGAAACACTATTTATAATTGATTATGGCATGGGTTAGTTAAATTCATTGGTAGCTTTCAAATGGTGTTGGATTTGTATATATTTTTGTTTATATTGTGACAAAGGCTACAGATTGTTTAACAAACTGAAAGTCAGCTGTTAGCTAGGTGGATAGAGAGTGACCTTACGTACCTAAAATGGCCACTGCTCCTCCCCCTTCCCAAGCCATGTGCATGGACAAAATGGTGATCACACCATGCGGCTAGAATACAAACACTAGCTCTTTTGTCACAAATAAATCCCAATTTATAAAAGCACCAGAAGTTTGTTACTTCAGGCCTGTGTTAGCAGTATGCAAATTGGCCTCAGCATGCTAATACAGCTATATCCATACTATGCACCAACTTTTAAACACTCTTTAAATTTACTTAACAGATAAACAATCCAATCTGAATCAAACACAATATGACTTATTGAACCTCGTTTAGCAACAATAAAAATACGCTGTAGCACTTCTAATATTGGGCGTTTTTGTCACACTCACGCAATAAAGAAATATATTGTCCCTTGATTCATATCAGCACCTTACTGATAACACAAAAAAACAACGCATGTGGTTCAGCAATATCTAGAAGCGTCTATCCTTAGCTGGCAGACCACAGCGTCTCTGTACTGCGCATCATTAAATACGTGATATCGCGGCTGCGAGCCCCGAACTGTAAAGTTCAAATTATTTCTAAATAAACATTTAAAATGCCAGCGTTAATATATGCTGCAGATGCATGGCGCATCTTATTACCATATACAATAAAAGTGCGCTGTACGTCGCAAACACTATGGGGTATATGCAATTACCGGCGAATCGCGGCAATTTTTCGCCCGTTTTTTAATTCGACACAATTCGACCGTCGAATTCCGGCAAGTGGGTGCCGGAATTCAACATATTCAATAAAAAACGAATTCGACAGTCCCGCTGTCGAAAAACGGCCGATTTGACGGATTTTGATCCGATTTAAAAAAACCCCGGAAAAAACGGTAAAAAACCCGAAAAAAAATTGCGTGGGGTCCCCCCTCCAAAGCATAACCAGCCTCGGGCTCTTCGAGCCGGTCCTGGTTCTAAAAATCCGGGGGGAAAAATGACAGGGGATCCCCCGTATTTTTAAACCAGCACCGGTCTCTGCGCCTGGTGCTGGTGCAAAAAATACGGGGGACAAAAAGAGTAGGGGTCCCCCGTATTTTTTACACCAGCATCGGGCTCCACTAGCTGGACAGATAATGCCACAGCCGGGGGTCACTTTTATACAGCGCCCTGTGGCCGTGGCATTAAATATCCAACTAGTCACCCCTGACCGGGGTACCCTGGGGGAGTGGGGACCCCTTCAATCAAGGGGTCCCCCCCCCTCAGCCACCCAAGGGCCAGGGGTGAAGCCCAAGGCTGTCCCCCCCATCCAAGGGCTGCGGATGGGGGGCTGATAGCCTTGAGAAAATTGAAAGAATATTGGTTTTTCCAGTAGTACTACAAGTCCCAGCAAGCCTCCCCCGCAAGCTGGTACTTGGAGAACCACAAGTACCAGCATGCGGGAGAAAAACGGGCCCGCTGGTACCTGTAGTTCTACTGGAAAAAAAATACCCAAATAAAAATAGGACACGCACACCGTGAGAGTAAAACTTTATTTCACACATGTCGACACACACACATACTTACCTATGTTCACACGCCGACCTCTGTCCACTTGTCCAAGTAGAATCCACGTGTACCTGTGAATAAAATTATACTCACCTGATCCAGTGTCCAGATTATAATCCACGTACTTGGCAAAAAAAAAACGAACACCCGGACTGAAAAGGGTCCCATGTTTACACATGGGACCCCTTTCCCCGAATGCAGAGACCCCCCCGTGACTGCTGTCACAGAAAGGTCTCTTAAGCCAATCAGGAAGCGCTACTTCGTGGCACTCTCCTGATTGGCTGGATGCTCGTCTGCTGGCAGACAGCGCATCGCACAGCTCCCTCCATTAGTTTCAATGGTGGGAACTTTGCGGTCAGCGGTGGGGTTACCCGCGGTCAGCCGCTGACCGCAAAGTTCCCACCATTGAATATAATGGAGAGGCTTTGCGATGCGCTGTCTGACAGCTCAGACGCGCAGAGCCAATCAGCAGAGTGAAGGGACCTTTCTGTGACAGCAGTCACGGGGGGGTCTCTGCATTCGGTGAAAGGGGTCCCATGTGTTAACATGGGACCCCTTTCAGTCCGTTTGGTCCGGGTGTTCGTTTTTTTTTTTTTTTGCCAAGTACGTGGATTATAATCTGGACACTGGATCAGGTGAGTATAATTTTATTCACAGGTACACGTGGATTCTACTTGGACAAGTGGACAGAGGTCGGCGTGTGAACATAGGTAAGTATGTGTGTGTGTCGACATGTGGCTTGCGGGGGAGGCTTGCTGGGACTTGTAGTACTACTGGAAAAAACAATATTCTTTCAATTTTCTCAAGGCTATCAACCTCCCATCCGCAGCCCTTGGATGGGGGGGACAGCCTCGGCCTTCACCCCTGGCCCTTGGGTGGCTGAGGGGGGGGACCCCTTGATTGAAGGGGTCCCCACTCCCCCAGGGTACCCCGGCCAGGGGTGACTAGTTGGATATTTAATGCTACGGCCACAGGGTGCTGTATAAAAGTGACCCCCGGCTGTGGCATTATCTGTCCAGCTAGTGGAGCCCGATGCTGGTGTAAAAAATACGGGGGACCCCTACTCTTTTTGTCCCCCGTATTTTTTGCACCAGCACCAGGCGCAGAGCTCGGTGCTGGTTTTAAAAATACGGGGGATCCCCTGTCATTCCCCCCCCCCCCCGGATTTTTAGAACCAGGACCGGCTCGAAGAGCCCGAGGCTGGTTATGCTTAGGAGGAGGGACCCCACGCAATTTTTTTTCTGATTTTTACCATTCCATTTAAAAAATAATAATAATCTTTTTAAAAATATATAAATAATACTTGTGCCTCCAAAATAGACAAACCAAGTACCTAATCCCTTCTAATATAAATAGATATGCTATTACCAATTAAAAAAACACAAAAAAAACATGTTTTTAAAAATTTTTATTCGATTCCGCCACCAAAGTGTGGCGGATTGAAAATGACGAATTTACTGTCTAAAAGCACTGTTGTCGAATTTCCAAACTTCAATTGAATATACTTTTGGCGAATTGCCGCATTTGTACCATTGCTGAAATGTCGAATTTGACAAATGTCAAATTCCAAAAAGTCGAATTTGGAAAGTCCGTTTTTTTGACGGAAAGTACTGAATTGCATTGTCGAATTTTTTTTTTTGGCGAAAATGTCCCGTTTTTCGACATTTTTGGGGGTTCGACCGCAATTGCATATACCCCTATATCCCTTAAGAGAAAGCAAGCTATTAAAAGGGTATGCATACAAAATTACATATGTACAATATATCATTCAGTTATAACATATGTATAGATGGTTAGAGTTACAATTACATAAGAAGCAGATAATTACATAAGGATCAGTTACAGCCAATATACATACTCATAGTTTCTTTGGTCCCAGGCAGCCTGTCCTCAGGTAGGAGACTTCTGTTAATGGTGTGTTTGCGTGTGTGTGTGTAAGTGAGCGAGTGAGTGTGTGTGTATGTATGAGAATGTATCAGAGAGAGAGAGCTGCCTGGAATCTGAGTCCCTTTATACAGTAAAATAATGGGTGTATACAACAGTGGGTTTCATCTTCTTCCATTGGTCCAGGGGCCAGACCTCTCAAGAACTCGACGGTTCATAGGTCAGTATAAGGGCTTTTGTCCTATGATGCAAACACATGTGTCTGCCCCCAGGGTCATGCTGTGAGGCCAGTTTCAAGTCTTAGAAATTCCTTTGTATTCATACATTTGGTCATAACTAATCATTGCAATTTGCTACAATCTACCCATATCTATCAAATTAACACACACATTCTCCTGATCATTTTGACACTAAGCATGATATGTTTAACTTGTTCTGTTCCAATAATACATATACAGGTTGAGTATCCCTTATCCAAAATGCTTGGGACCAGAGGTATTTTGGATATCGGATTTTTCCGTATTTTGGAATAATTGCATACCATAATGAGATATCATGGGGATGGGACCTAAATCTAAGCACATAATGCATTTATGTTACATATACACCTTATACACACAGCCTGAAGGTCATTTTAGCCAATATTTTTTATAACTGTGTGCATTGAACAAAGTGTGTCTACATTCACACAATTCATTTATGTTTCATATACACCTTATACACACAGCCTGAAGGTCATTTTATACAATATTTTTAATAACTTTGTGTATTAAACAAAGTTTGTGTACATTGAGCCATCAAAAAACAAAGGTTTCACTATCTCACTCTCACTCCAAAAAGTCCGTATTTCGGAATATTCTGTATTTCGGAATATTTGGATATGGGATACTCAACCTGTATATATATGATGTTATAACTCTCTTATATAAATACATTATAATGTCTGGTGCTTGACATGTTTAATTTATGTGTTGTATGAAATATGTGTTGAATATATCTTTGTGGCTTGTCTGTGTGAATGTGTATCCTACCATATATCGCTGTGCACACTGCGTGTATGCGCATGCACAGAGACCAACCTGTTTGGAGTTTGTATGTGGTGTGTATGTAATATTTTTGACTTCGACAGAACACTAACCACATCTCTTGTGCAGCACTAGCCATACCAACTGTGGTGGAGAGCTGAGTTGGGGGGCCCCTTAAATATTTGCTATGGGGCCGACATATTTCTAGTTATGCCCCTGGATATCACTCATATCTCCTTGTTACAAACCTGCCATGATAATACCAAAGAATGTGGATGTGGAAGTTGTGCTATTCATCAAGTTCCCAAAAAGCATTTTTTCAGAACTTGTTAACACTATCCTAAGATGGCATACAGCCCCTGAACCCATCATATGCTGCGTTTTACACTGCACCTTGTGGTGGTGAGACACTGGAGAGGCGCCGACAGCGAGGGTGGGGTCAGTGGTGAAACACTGGAGAGGAGACAACAGCAAAGGTGGGAGTGGTGAGACACTGGAGGAGAGGAGCTGACAGCGATGGTGGGGGCAGTGGTGAGACTCTGGAGGAGAGGAGGCAACAGCAAAAGGGGAGTGGTGAGACACTGGAGGAGATAAGCTGACAGCGATGGTGGGGGCAGTGGTGAGGCACTGGAGATGAGCCAACAGCAAAGGGAGTAGTGGTGAGACACTGTAGGAGAGGAGCTGACAGCGAGGGTGGGGGGAAGGTGATGAGACACTGGAGGAGAGGAGCCGACTGCAAGGGTGGGGGTAGTGGTGAGACACTGGAGGAAAGGAGACAACAGCAAAGCGGGGGGGGGGGGTGAGACACTAAAGGAGAGGAGCCGGCAGCAAGGTGAGTGGTGAGATAGTGAGGGACAGGAGCCAACAGCAAGCGGGTGGTGTTGAGACACTGGATGAGCTGACTGAGAGGAGCCTGCAGCGGGAGAGGGCACACTATGAAGAGGATGTGGGGGCAGGGTGCCCTGGACATGGACAGAGAGTGCCGGGAAGGAAGCGCAGAGAGCGTGGACACTGGGGAGAGGATGTGCTGGTGGGAAGTGCTGGACATGGGGAGAGAGTGCTGTTAGGGAGCGCAGAGAGCAGGGCACTAACAGCTGTCAATATAGGCTGGCATAGGCAGTCAGTAGGAAGACAGCGCAGTTGAGGGGAAAAAAGTATCACATTTCCAAAAAGCTGACTCCGCAGAAAGAGTGGCTTTTCTGAAGAGATAATTTTAGGAGAGTCTGCTGATAAATAGCATTCATCATATGCCAGCCTATATTGACAGCTGTGAGTGCCCTACTCTCTGCGCTCCCTACCAGCATTCTCTCCCCAAGTCCAGCACTCCCCATCCGCACATGCTCTCCCCAGTGTGCATACTCTGTGCTTTTCCTTCCTGGCACCCTCTGACCATGTCCAGCGCACCCTGCCCCCACACACATTCTCTCCATAGTGTGCCCTCTCCCACTGCTGGCTCCTCTCATCTGGCTCATCCAGTGTCTCACCACCACCACCCCTTTGCTGCCAGCTCCTGTCCCTCAGTATCTCACCCACCCCTTGCTGCCAGCTCCTCTCCTACAGTGTCACACCACTCCAACCTTCCATCCCCCCCTTTGCTGCTGGCTCTTCTTCTCCAGTGTCCCACCACTATCCCCACCAGGGATGGACTGAGGCCTCTTTCCAGTCCTGATATCCGTGTGCGCTCGTAAATGGGGGCGTGGTTGCCAAGAAAGGAGCATGCGGACACTGCAAATGGGGGAATGCCGTATGTTAGGGGGCATGCACGTGCGACACGCCCCCATATTGCTTAGCAATGGGGCGCGGACACTGCAAATGGGGGCATGCCACGAGTCAGGGGGAGTAGACAAACGGCACACCCCCATATTGCTTAGCTACGGGGGCGTAAACTCTTCAAATGGGGGTGTGCTGCGAGTCAGGGGGCGTGTACTTGCGGCATGCCCCATTATTGCTTAGCAATGGGGGCATGGACACTGCAAATGGGGGCGTGCCACGAGTCAGGAGGAGTAGACTTGCGGCACGTCCCCATATTGCTTAGCAATGGGGGCGCAGACACTGCAAATGGGGGTGTGCTGTGAGTCAGGGGGCATGGACTCGTGGCATGCCCTCATATTGCTTAGCAATGGGGCACTACAGCGGCAGACAAAACAGAGGGCTGGGAGATGCACTGCACGCAGCATTCCTGGCTCTCTGTGGACCGGGCCAGCCCACCAGCCCACCGGCCCTTGTGGCATTTGCCAAAAGTGCCAGATGGGCAGTCCGGCCCTCATCCTACCTGTTGGGGCCTCTCCTCCAGAGTCTCACCACCACAAGGTGCAGTGTAAAATGAAAAAAAAACGCAGAGTGGGAATGCTGGGAGTGTGTATTAATGACAATTTTAATGAAAACACTGTGGTATAGATACCAATACACAAATAATATAAAAATAAAATATAAAATCAGACAATAATAAGAAGTATCCTATAATAAGGAGAAATGGAGACTCATGCTGCTGGAAACAACGTAGTAAAAAATGTAGCGCATTGAACTGTGTAGTTGTAACAGTTACTGTATTATTGATTCGTACACAGACATGCGAGCCTTTGTAATAAATAACAAAAGTTTAGACATGAAAAGCATCCATGAGAAAGTCAGTGAGTACAACGTCCTTAAATGTTGGGTCTTTTTACCAGCCGTGCGTCCACGGGCTGGAGGGCAGATAATAAGTAGCTGCACTGGGCTAGATGTACAGTGGCTCAAATCCAGGGATCGTGCAGCCGGCGATTAATGCTGGACGGTGTCTCCTCTATGCATAGATGGGTGACGGCTGCACTAAGCCGGGTGTGTAGCAGCTCAGATGCAAGGATCATGCAGCCGACAGTACCGATAGATGGTATCTCCTCTCCGTGATGGATCAAGGCTCAGGTGTGCCACGCTAGATATAGCCACGGGTACTAGCTGAATGGAAATAGGAGTAATACGCACTGTAAGCGTGAAGGACAGGGTCTTAGTAGAAGGCAATTAAAATAGTGGTGTCAAGCAGCTGATTGTATCCGTATGTCCAGGATCCTTGACGCGTTTCTCGGCAGCATATGATGGGCTCAGGGGCTGTATGCCATCTCAGGATGGTGTACAGTATCACTAACAAGTTTTGAAAAAAAAATGCTTTTTGGGAACTTGATGAATAGCACAATTTCTTTAGTACGAGAGTGTGGAAATTATCGTGGCAGGTTTGTAACAAGGAGATATGAGTGATATCCAGGGGCATAACTAGAAATTTGTCAGCCCCATAGAAAAACATTTAAGGGGCCCTCCAACTCAGCTCTCCTCCACAGTTGGTATGGCTAGTGCTGCACAAGAGATGTGGTTAGTGTTCACATCCAGGGATCAGGATGCGAGAAGTAGTAGTAGGATGAAGGGGACAGGACAAAAGTAGTAGTGTGGATCAGGGTGGCAGGCTGGGAGTAGTACTTGGGGGAGCAGGGGGGCAGGCTTGGAGAAGAAATAATACAGAGCAAGGGGCAGGTTGGAAGTAGTAGTAGTGCAGAGCAGGAGGGACAGGCTAGGAGTAGCAGTCATAAAGCAGAGCGGGGGGCGGGCTGAGGTTAGTAGTTGAGGGGGGAGCAGGGGGGGCAGGCTGGAGAAGAAGTAGTGTAGAGCAGGTGGCAGGTTGGGAGTAATAGTAGTGCAGAGCAGGAGGGGCAGGTCAGGAGTAGCAGTGCAGAGTGGGGGTCAGGCTTGGAGTAGTAGTGGTGTAGAGCGGGCAGCAGGCTGGGAGCAATTGTAGTGCAGAGCAGGGGGCAGGCTGAGAATAGTTGTTGTGGGGAGCAGGGGGACAGGCTGGAAGAAGAAGTAGTGCAGAGCAGGGGGGCAGGTTGGGAGTACTAGTAGTGCAGTGCAGGAGGGGCAGGTCAGGAGTAGCAGTAGTTGTGCAAAACAGGGGGGCAGGCTGGGAGTAGGAGTTGTGGGGAGCAAGGGGCAGGCTGGGAAAAATAGCGCAGAGCAGGGGGACAGGTTGGGAGTAGTAGAAGTAGTGCAGAGCAGGAGGGGCAGGTTGGGAGTAGCAGTAGCAGTGCAGAGCAGGGGCAGGCTGGAAATAGGAGTGGTGGAGAGCAGGGGGCAAGCTGGGAGTAGTAGTGGTGGGGAATAGGGGCAGGCTGGGAGTGGTAGTAGTGGGGAGCAGAGAACAGACTGGTGGTAGTGGTGGTAACTGGGAAGAAGCAGCCAGGATGGAAGTGGAAGCTGAACAAGTATGTTACCTCATCTCTGTAGCTTCCGGGTCACAGCCGCCGCTCGTGCTCACAGCAGCTTCACAGGTCATGGATGGCCTGTGTGGGTATGATAGACTGTACCGCTCCTCCCAGCTCCTAGGCAGCAGCAGTAACCATCTCCTCCTTGCGTAGCCCAGCTCACTTCCTCTAGCAGTGCAGTGCAGTACCATGATACAGGGGCTTGGACCAGTGGCGGAGGATGAGGAGGTATGTGCCCGAGAAGACTGCACAGATGACTAGTGGTGGCTATAGGTTCTGGAGCTGGGCACAGTGAAATAAAAAAAGTCTGCACACAATTGAATAGCAAAAATCCCATACCTGCTGGAAAAACCCCACAGGTGTGAGATTTTTGCTATTGTCACACCTAATTGAATATGCCCCTTAAGTTTCATTGATGTGAACACACGCACTTTTTGTTATTAATATGACTTAATTGTGCAATAGCCTATGATTGGTTTACAGAAGGAAGGAATTGGCCATGTCCTCCAAATTTTACGGTAGTGTAAAACACTGTTGAATCTCCTCTTTCGTCTATGGTTCATGATCAGGAACATTAGTTACACTGGTATATGACACATGCTGTCTAAGGGGGATTCGGTCAAGATGCCAGCTGTCGGGATCAAGGCAGCCAGAATGCCGACAGGCATCAGAATCCCAACAGCTGTCAGAATCCCGGTGCTGGAATCCCAACAGGATCAGGAGACTGACCCCGGATTCCCGACTGTATGTATAGCGGGCAGGTCTGGGCCAGTATGCCAAAAAGTGCATGTGTTCACATCAATGAGACTTAAGCGGCATATTCAATTAGGTGTGACAATAGCAAAAATCTCACACCTGTGGGGTTTTCCCAGCAGGTATGGGATTTTGTGGGGTTATGTTTAGGCGCCTCCTGGGGGTGTTAGGTATGTGGGGGGGAGGTTAGGGTTAGGCTACTTAGGGCCCACCGCACGGAAGTTTGGTTTAGGCACTATGGGGGGGGGGGGGAGGTTAAGGTTAGGCTGCGGGCACGGAGGGATAGGGGACAGTGGGGAATATACTGACATCCCCCATCGATATTTAGAAAATCAGGATGCCGGCATCGGAATTCTGACCACTGGCATATCATACTGGATCCCAGAGCTGTAACTAGACATTTTGGTACCCTGTGCCAGAAATATAATTGGTGCACCCGGTGGCACCAAGGACAAAGTTAGTGCTAGGTGGGATGTCCTTAAAGATTATGGGGACTTAGGCCAGAAACTAAAGGGAAGGACATTATTATTATTACCAGTTACTTATATAGCGCACACATATTCCGCAGCGCTTTACAGAGAATATTTGCCCATTCACTTCAGTCCCTGCCCCAGTGGAGCTTACAATCTATATTCCCTATCACATGTACACACTAGGGTTAATTTTGTTGGAAGCCAATTAACCTACCTGTATATTTTTGGATTGTGGGAGGAAACCGGAGTACCCGGAGGAAACCCACGCAAGTACGGGGAGAATATACAAACTCCGCACAGTTAGAGCCATGGTGGGAATCGAACCCATGACCTCAGTGCTGTGAGGCAGTAATGCTAACCATTACACCATCCGTACTGCCCCGGTAATCCAAGGTAATATTCTCCGAAATACTACCTGTGCCACGCGCTAGCCCAGGGAGGCAGAGGGAGATCTGGGAGATAAATGTGTGGCTTAGAGACTGGTGTAGGAAGGAGGGGTTTGCGTTCCTGGAACACTGGGCGGACTTCTCAGTCAGGCTCCATCTTTTTTGTCGTGATGGATTGCACCTGAATGAGGAGGGGGCTGCGTTAATGGGGAAAGGATGGTTAGAAGGTTGGAGGAGCTTTTAAACTAGGAGCCTGGGGGGAGGGTTTAGCTAGAAACTATGGGTCATGCAGTGAGAATAGTAGGGATGGTGGTAGTGAACTAAATGAGGGTGGAGAAGGGGGAGGGAAAGAGCAGCGGCAAGGGTATTTACATGGGTACTAAAAAGGGTATTACCAAAGGTATTGCCAAAACATTAACTAACAACAATTGTGGGTCATGATTACAGCCTATAGAAAATGATGTAAGTAGCATAAGGGAAAATACTTATGTCGGGACGGAGAATTTAGAAGGACTAAATGGATTGATCAAGGAGAATAGTAAGTATAATGGGTGGATAGGGATAGAGGAGAAGAACTGTCAGTAAGAGTAACTCTAGGGTGGCACTTGTAAACAATGATAGGATACCCTTAAAAAAACAAACAGACAAGTGAAACACTAAACTAAAATGTATGCTTGCGAACGCAAAAAGCCTAGCAGGTAAAATGGAGGAATTGGAATTGTTAGCATCAAAGGCTCAGTATGATATTATAGGTATTTCGGAAACATGGTGGGACCACTCTCACGACTGGGTTGCAAACCTGGAGGGGTATTCTCTTTTCAGGGGGGGCAGGGCTAACAAAAGAGGACGAGGTGTATGTCTTTATGTTAAACCATCTCTTAAACCATACTTAAAGGAGGTTATTTACAAGGGGACTGGAGATAATGTGGAGTCACTATGGGTTGAAATCTCAAGTGGGGGCATTGATGCAATAGGAAGAACAACTCTTGCAGCAAATTGAAAAGGCTGCGGGATTGGGGGACATCCTAGTGATTGGGGATTTAAATTATCCTGATATAAACTGGAGTAATGATTCATGTTTTAATGCTAGGGGCAACAGGTTCTTAAATATGTTAAAGGATCACTACTTGTCTCAATTAGTCAAGGACCCAACTAGAGGTAAAACTACTCTGGATCTAGTATTTACTAATAATGTTGACATTATATCAAACACTAAAGTTGGGGAGACTTTGTGTAACAGTGATCACTATATGTTCACATTCAACATCAGTTTCAAGAAACAAAGCTATAAGGGATCAACCAAAACATTTAACTTTAGAAAGGCTAACTTCAGTATGCTGAGAAGTGCACTAAACGACATTGACTGGGAAGTTTTGTTTCATGGCAAGAACACTACGGAAATGTGGGATGCTTTAAAAGGGTTGCTAGATAGCAATATTCAGAAATATTCCCATGGTCAGTAAATGCAGGAGTACCAAACTCAAACCGATGTGGCTTAATAAGAAGGTCAAGGAAGAAATGGATAAAAAGAAGCATGCTTGCAAAGCATCTAAATCTAATGGAAAGGAGGAGTCATTCCAGTACTACAAAGAATGCAATAAAAGATGCAAAAAAGCAATAAGAGCAGCTAAAATTGAAAATGAAAAGCAAATCGCTATGGAGAGAAAAAACAATCCTAAAAAGTTTTTTAAATAATAAACAGTAAAAGGTTAAAAAAGGAGAACGTGGGTCCAATAAAAGATTAATTTGGAGTATTGACAAATGATGACACAAAAAAAAAGCGGAAATACTGAACAATTTTTTTTCATCTTTCTTCACCAGAGAAGAACTGACGGTGAGAGTAGTGCATAGCGATAGTGACAGCAATGAATCATGGCTAGATACTTGTTTAAGCAAAGAAGTAGTCCGGGAGAGACTAAGCAAAATTAAGATTAATAAATCACCTGGCCCAGATGGACTTCACCCGAGGTCACAACTAGCAAGACACCTATACTTGATTTTCAATAGTTCAATAGATCAGGCATGGTACCAATGGATTGGCGTATAGCTGAGGTAGTGCCATTATTTAAAAAGGGATCTAAAAATCATCCGGGTAACTACAGACCAGTTAGTATGACATCTATAGTGGGGAAAATATTGGAAGGAATTTTAAGGGATAGCATATAGGAGTTTAAATCTGGGCGTCTAAATGGAGAATGAGGTTCAATATAGAAAAATGCCAGGCTATGCATTTCGGGACTAAAAACAAACTTGCATCCTACATATTAAATTGGGAAAATCTAGGGGTATTGGAAAAACATTTGGGGGTACTCATTGATAATAGGCTTAATAACCCTATATAATGTCAAAGTGCAGCAAAGAAGGCAAGTAAGGTGCTAGCGTGCATAAAACGGGGAATTGAGACAAGGGATGAGAGTGTAATCCTGCCGCTATACAAATCATTGGTACGTCCGCACCTGGAATATTGTGTTCAATTTTGGGCACCACATTCTAAAAACGATATCTGTGAACTCGAAAGGGTTTAAAGGCGTGCTACTAAATTGATTAAAGGGCTAGTGGGACTGAATTACGAGGAAAGGCTTACTAGGTTGAATATGTATACACTGGAAAAGAGGCGTCTAAGAGGAGACATTATTATAATCTTCAAATATGTAAAGGGACATTACAAAGAGTTATCAGAGGAATTGTTTATTTAAAAAACTATGTATAGTTCATAAGGGCACTCGCTGAGGGCACTCGCTTCCTATGCAAATAGGAAAGGTTTCTTCACTGTTAGGGCAATAAGGATCTGGAATTCCCTGCCAGAGAAGGTGGTAATGGCGGACTCTGTAAATTAATTTAAAAATGGATTGGATACATTTCTGACTGAAAAAGATATCCATAGTTATAGCATTTAAAATATTGACAATGATAATCTGGGAGGAACATGATTTATAGTTGTTAACTAGACATAAAATATTACTTCAGCAGGGACATTATAATGAACTCGGCTTAATACAGAATACAGGTTGAACCCGATGCGCATCTTTTCAACCTCAATAATTATGTTACTATGTTACAGTCCCCTTATACAATGCCAGGTAGAGCCCCTCATACACACTGCATCAAGTCGAATTTCCTTTTTACACACTGCACCAGGACGAGCGCACATTCCTTTTACACATTGCACCAGGTAGAGTCCCCTTTTACACATTGCACCAGATAGAGCCCCCCTTTCCTTTTACACATTGCACCAGGTATATAAGGGCCCTAGGCTGATAGCTGAGGGTCCCCTCTTTCCTGGGGTACCAGATTTTTTAAAATCGGCTCTGGGGAAACGGAGATATCCGACTTCAAAGCAATGGTCCTCAACCAAGCTTATTAATTGCTTTTCCCAGCCAGATATCTCGGATTTTGTCTGACTTTGAGTTTTTCTGATGGTATAGCCCAAAAGCTGGGACTCTCCTCTTTTGGTGGACACTGGCAGCTTGTCTCTACTATGCCCAAATCCAGAGATATCAGCCTTCCAGCAGCTGGCTCCAGCTCCACATGCCTCTAGTTTTTTTTATCCCATTCAAAGCTAAGAAATCTATTTCCAGGAACTTGAGATATCGGTAGTCAAGCAAGCTACCCTCCCACCAGAAAATGATGATTATTAAGCCCACTCCAATATACACCCCTCCCCAGTGGTGCAAGTGGGCGGGTACGGGTGGGTACGGCGTACCCGTAAGAATTTAGCCGTGGGTACGCCGTACCCACATCGACGGGCCGCCGCTCCTCGCACCGCCGCTGATGTGAGGGAAGGAGAGCGCAGCCTGTGCCTCTCCTTCCCCTCAGTCTCCGGCGGGTGTCATAGTTTAATTCAGCGCCGATCCGTGAGCCAATCAGAGCTCGCGGTGCGAGCTCTGTTTGGCTCACGGATCGGCGCTGAATTAAACTGTGAGACACCCGCCGGAGACTGAGGGGAAGGAGAGGCACAGGCTGCGCTCTCCTTCCCTCACACAGGACGGCAGCGGCCAGCGGCAGCGGTGAGCAGGGAAGGGGGGGGGGACATGTTATACCCGGCACTGGGGGATATCTGGCACTGGGGGGGCATGTTATACCTGGCACTGGGGGATATCTGGCACTGGGGGGGCATTTCTATCTGGCACTGGGGAAGCATTTCTATCTGGCACTGGGGGATATCTGGCACTGGGGGGCATATATACCTGGCACTGGGGGATATCTGGCACTGGGGGGCATATATACCTGGCACTGGGGGATATCTGGCACAGGGGGGCATGTATACCTGGCACTGGGGGATATCTGGCACAGGGGGGCATGTATACCTGGCACTGGGGGATATCTGGCACTGGGGGCATATCTGGCACTGTAGGGGCATTTCTGTATCTGGCACGGGGGGCAATGTATATCTGACACAGTGGGAGCATTTGTGTATCTGGCACTGTGGGGCAATGTGTATCTGGCACTGTGGGGCAATGTATATCTGGCACTGTGGGGCAACGTGTATCTGACACTGCAAGGCAATGTATATCTGGCACTCTGGGGGCATTTCTGTATCTGGCACTTTGGGGCAATGTGTATCTGGCACTGTTAGTCAATGTGTATCTGGCACTGTGGGGCAATGTATATCTGGCACTGTGGGGCAACGTGTATCTGGCACTATTGGGGTCATACGTGTATCTGCCTCTCCCCCATATGTGTATCACGCCCCCATTTTAATTGGCCACGCCCCATGTGGCATTTGGCCACACCCATTTTTTTGCGCACGCGCCGAAGGCGCGCGCACACAGTACCCGTAAGACATTTTTTCTACTTGCACCACTGCCCCTCCCCTATGTATTAAACACCCCCTACCACTCTGGAAGTAATTTACCAGGGCCCCTTCATTCATCCCAATGCTCCCTTCTACAGTTAAGTGTTCTCCCTCCTACCCCATCTGTGCAGTAAAGGAGTAACTAGCAGAAATGACTGCCTCATTTCCTACATGCTGAGCGGAACATAGGGCCTGGTTCACGTTCAAACCCCCCTCCCTCCTTTATCAAGCAGAAATTGTGATCACACCGCAATTTCTGCTTGATCTCTAAAATTAAGGAAACCTCCTGCCGGCGCAGCCTGGCTGCACCTGCAGGGGGCCTGCCTCCATCTTTTGATTGCGGTGGCTGCGTGTGACATCATGCAGCCGCCCCGATCATGTCCCTGTCACGCCCCCCCATTCACGCTGGCACGCCCCCCATTTTTAAGCCACACCCCCGCAACCCTTAGTCTCTGCCTTGGAAAAGGAGCAATGCCCCCACCCCACGAATGTCTCATTTGCATTTTCTGCGTGCGCCCACAGAATATGTGGGCGCAGGACGGGCCCTGTGCATGCATCGCATACTTTTAGTAATTTTTGCGTTAGGATTGCGTATTGCGACCCAACCTGAATCGGGCCCATAGAACACCCGCTACCACCCACGGGATACCCCTTCTGCTAGAGGATGGATAGGGGCCCCAGTACATTACTGTGCCCAGGGGCCTACACAGCTGTTTAGACAGCTCTGGTGTGTGTGTGTGTGTGTGTGTGTGTGTGTGTGTGTGTGTGTGTGTCTGTGTGTGTGTTATACTTCCTTCAGCCTCTAGAGCAGCTGCTTCCACCTGGCTGCCAGCTTGTCACCCACGCTGTGTTCTTCTCCTACTGTGGACATTGGGACTTAGGAGGGGCGGAGCATAGGTGGTACAGGATGCTGCAGTCACTGCAGCATGCCACTGCCCAGCTGCCTGTCACTGTGTGAGCAGTAGCCGGTATAGTACAGCACTGGTGGGGGCGGCGACGGGAGCGCAGTTGTGAGGGTGCTGACTATCTAAGGATGCATGGGTGATTCTGCCCCCCGTTCCGACACCCAGAACAACTATCTAAGGTGGCCTGCGTCCAATTCTGGCACCAAGCACGGTTATCTAAAGATGCCTCTATGTTCTGCACCCCATCACGGTACCCAGAATGGGTATCTATTGTGGTCTGCGCCCCGTTACGGCTCCCGGAATGGATATCTAAGGTAGTCTGCACCTGTTCCGGCACCCGGATTGCCTATCTATGGTGCCCTATGGTCTGTTCTCACTTTGTAAGGGGGTATTGGTGTACTGCACCTCCTTCCAGCACCCGGAACTGCTATCTAAGGTGGGCTGTGCTCCGTTCCAGCACCTGGAACACTATCTACGTTCCAGCACCCGGAATGGCTGCATTATGTGGTCTGGGTGTTCTACACCCCGTTCCGGCTATCTAAGGTGGTCTGCGGCCCATTCCGGCATCTGGAATGCTATCTACGGTGATCTGCACCCCGTTCCGGCACCCAGAATCGCTGCTTAATGTGATCTGGGTTTTCTGCACCCCGTTCCGGTACCCGGAATGGCTATCTAATGTGGTCTGCACCTCGTTCAGGCACCCAGAACGGCTATCTAAAGTGGACTGTGCCCCATTCCGGCACCTGGAATGCTATCTACGGTGATCTGCTGCCTGGTCCAGCACCCGGAATGGCTGTGTAATGTGGTCTGGGTATTCTACACCCCGTTCCGGTACCCGGAATAGTTATCTAATGTGGTCTGCACCTCGTTCAAGCACCCAGAACGGCTATCTAAAGTGGACTGCGCCCCATTCCGGCACACGGAATGCCATCTACGGTGATCTGCTGCCTGGTCCGGCACCCAGAATGATTGCGTAATGTGGTCTCGAATTTTTGCACCTTCTTCCAGCACCTGAAATGGATATCTAAGGTGGTCTGCGGCTCATTCCGACACCCGGAACGGCTATCTAAGGTGAGAAAAACAAAGGGATTTTCCCCACGCACTCTGCTTGCTGTTAGTAAGAAGAACTATATACTATGTAATAATAGAAAATTTAGAGTGATATGCTGCCTGTTTCAGCACCCAGAATGGCTGTGTGATGTGGTTTGGGTGTTGTGCACCCCGTTTTGGTAACCGACACGGCTATCTAATGTGGTCTGCACCCCGTTCCGGCACCCGGAATGGCTATCTATGGTGGTCTGTCCCTGCTCCTTCACCCGGAATGCCTATCTATGGTAGTATGCGGCCCATTCCGGCACCTGGATTGGCTATCTACAGTAATCTGCTGCCCCTTCCGGCACCCCTTCTGACTGTGTTCTTCACCCCTTTCCAGTACCCGGGATGACAATCTATGGTGGTCTCCTGCCTGTTCAGGCTCCCGGAGTGGCTATCAAAGGTGGTCTGCAGCCCATTCCTGCACCCGTTTTGGCTATGTAAAGTGGTCCTGGTTTTCTGCACCTCCTTCCAGCACCCAGAACGACTATGTAAGGTGGTCTGCGGCCCATTCCGGCACCCAGAACTGCTATCAAAGGTGGACTGCGCCCCGTTCCAGGACCCGGAATGGGTATCTAAGGTGGTCTGCATCCTATTCCGGCACCCAGAACGGTTGTCTATGATGGTTTCAGCCCAGTTCCGGCACACGGAACAGGTATCTAAGGTGGTCTGCACCCTATTCCAGCACCTTGAACAGCTATCTATCTGAGGTTGTCTGGGTGTCCTGCACACCATTCCGGCACATGAAACAGCTATCTAAGGTGGTATGCATCCTATTCCGGCACCCGGAAAGGTTGTATATGAGCTGGTCTGTGCCTGTCCCGGCACCCGGAACAGGTATCTAAGGTGGTCTGCACCCTATTCCAGCACCTTGAACAGCTATCTACGGTTGTCTGGGTGTCCTGCACAAAATTCCAGCACCTGAAAAAGCTATCTAGGTTATCTAAGGTTGTCTAAGGTGGTTTGCGCCCTGTTCCGGCACCCGGAACAGCTATCTAAGGTTATTTGGGTGTTCCGCACACCATTATGGCACCCGGAACGGGCATCTATGGTGGTCTGCGTCCTAATCCAGCACCATGAACAGCTATCCAAGATTGTTTGAGTGGTCTGCACACCATTCCGGTAAAAGGAACGGGTAATTAAGGTGGTCTGCATCATATTCCGGCACCCTGAATGGCTCTCTAAGGTTGTTTGAGTGTTCTGCACCCTGTTCCGTCACCAGGAATGGATATCTAAGCTGGTCTGTGTACTGTTCCGGCAGCCATAACGACTATCTAAGGTGGCCTGCGTTCCATTCCATCTCCTGGAATAGCTATCTAAGGTTGTGTAAGTGTTCTGTACCCCATTCCGGCACTTGGCACGGGTATCTAAGGTGGTCTGTGTCCTAATCCGGCACCCAGAACAGCTATCTAAGATTGACTGGGTGTTCTGCACACCATTCAGGCACTCGGAAAGGCTATGTAAGGTGGACTGCGCCTCGTTCTGGCACACGGAATGCTATCTACTGTGATATGCTGCCTGGTCCGGCACCCAGAAAGGCTGTGTAATGTGGTCTGGGTTTTCTGCACCTCCTTCAAACAGCCGGAACGGCTATCTATGGTGGCTTGCGGCCCATTCCAGCACCCGGAACAGCTATCTAAGGTGGCCTGCACCCTATTCTGGCACACGGAATGGCTATCTACGGTGATCTGCTGCCTGTTTTGGACCACGGAATGGTTGTGTAATGTGGTCTGGGTGTTCTTCACCCCGTTATGGCACCCGGAGCGGCTATCTAAGGTGGACTGCGCCCCATTCCGGCACCCAGAATGCTATCTACGGTGATAGCCTGCCAGGTACGGCACCCAGAACGGCTATGTAAGGTGGACTGCGTCCCGTTCAGGCCCACGGAATGGCTATCTACAGTGATCTGCTGCCTGTTCCGGTCCCCGGAATGGCTGTGTAATGTGGGCTGGGTTTTCTGCACCTCCTTCAAGCACCCAGAATGGCTATCTAAGGTGGTCTGTGGCCCATTTTGTCAACCGGAACGGCCATCTACGGTGGTCCTTGCCCTATTTCGGCAACCAGAATGTGCTCCCACTTTTCTGGGTTTTTTAATTATCCCCTCCTCTCCTGTCTGTGTTTTTTGGTTACAGTGACAACCCCTGTTCCCCTGCCACGGACCACTTACCTCCATCTCTCAAAATCTTGCAGCCTTCTGCCTTCTCCCGGCTCTTTTGTCTGGCAGCATTGTGTCTTCATTACAGCAGACGTGCGACGCTGCCGGGAGCCAGGAACCGGCGCTGCTATCTCAGTAAATATTTCTGCCGGGGCAACAGCAATCCACCACTGGCTGGTATGTGGGACATGCAGAGGGGACTATGTGGCCGGAGCTCAGCTCCAACCATGTAAGCAAGCCCGCCGACTGACTCCCCCGGCACATACCCCGCTCGCCCCACCCTTATTACGCCTCTATTTGCTGTGGGGGCTATTCAGAGTTGTTTGCAGAAATTTTTCACACACAGCAAAATCTGCGACTCACATGATGGGGGCCACCCAGCATGTGTGGTGCCAAAATGCGATGCGTTCACAATTTAATTGGGAACCCATCGATTAAAGGTCGACATCTGCTTGCTCAGCCTGGCTGCGCATGGGGCATCGCCACCATGTTTCCATATGTAGGAAATGTAGGCGACATCATAGACTTGCCCCCAAAAAATGTTCATGACACACCTGGGTTATCCGATGTCCTCTCCTCCAATGCCATGTCGCCGTACGTCGCCTGTCAATCACCTAGTAATCGCAAACTTCTGGGATGTGAACGCATGGTGAAGGGTCGCAACATGCGCATTATGGCCGCTGGCTGCTGCATGCGAACGCAGTGGCTGTGTCCATCTCTGAGTAAGGCCCAGTGATCAGTCATAGCTGCACAGGGAGGGCTGACAGCAGGAGCCTCATCCTGGTGACCCGTGCAGCTATAATGGAAGTAAAAAAAAAAGGATTTTGGTACTTACCAGGTAAATCCTTTTCTTTGAATCCATAGGTGGCACTGGAGTACTCTTGGGATATGGACGGCCTCCATAGGAACAGGGCACTGAATATTTAAATTTAGAACACTCCACCCCTCCATATCCCAGAGTACCTCAGTGTTTTTTACTGAGCCGAACAGGAGCTATAGAGAGGTTAACAATGGAGTATTACATATAACATAACGGACAACAATGAAGTTGACACATAACGTCACTGACAACTAAACAGTTGACACCATAACCAGCACTTGATAATTTGAACCAGTCGGTGAGAGTGTGTTACCATAAGATCCCCTGAACTTACCACAAACCAGGTAAAACTGCTCTGGGTGGGCGTCCAGTGCCCCCTATGGATTCAAAGAAAAGGATTTACCTGGTAAGTACCAAAATCCTATTTTCTTTTTCATCCACTAGGGGTCACTGGAGTACTCTTGGGACGTACCAAAGCTTCCCCCGTGGGCGGAAGAGCTGTTTGGCACCTGTAACACTAGGCGGCCAAAGCTAGATGCTGATGCCGCAAACGTATCAAACTTGTAAAAGCACACAAACGTGTGCACTGAAGACCATGTAGCCGCACGGCAAAGCTGCGTCGTAGAAGCTCCACGACCAGCTGCCCATGAAGTTTCCATAGAACGTGTGGAATGAGCTATTACTGATGTAGGCGGCTGTAACCTAGCATGAAGGTAAGCCTGACATATGGTCAGTTTTATCCATCTGGATAAGGTCTGCTTAGAAGCTGGCCAACCCATCTTGGCAGTATTATAGAGAACAAACAACGTATCCGTCTTACGAACTGTAGACGTTCGGGATACATAAACGCGTAATGCGCGTACCACATCCAGAGTTCCAGAATGTGCTGTTAACACAGGAACTACTATTGGTTTATTGATGTGAAAAGATGACACTACCTTTGGTAAGAAAGCGGGATTCGTTCGAAGTTCCGCTCTGTCATCATGAAACACCAAATACGGTGGCTTGCATGACAAGGCACCCAAATCTGAAACACGCCTTGCCGAAGCTAAGGCTAGAAGAAAATTTTTTTCCAAGTGAGAAACTTTATATCCACTTGCTGTAAGGGTTCAAAATATGAAGACTGTAAGAAATCTAAAACCAGATTCAAGTCCCATGGCGCTGTAAGTGGAATGAATGGAGGCTGTACTCTGAGGACACCTTGCAGAAAAGTGTGTACCGACGGCAATAGAGCCAATCGTCTTTGAAAATAAATTGACAACGCAGATACCTGCACCTTTAGTGTAGATAAACGCAGTCCTCCATCTAACCCCGTCTGTAGAAATAACAAAAGACGGGATAACTTGAAAGATGATGTCGGAAACTTCCGAGCTTCACACCAACCTATATAGGCACGCCAAATTCTGTAATAATGAGCTGCCGTAACTGGCTTCCTAGCGCGTAACATGGTTGGTATAACCGATTCTGGAATGCCCTCACTTCTTAAGAGTGCGGTCTCAATAGCCACCCCGTCAAACGCAGCCACGCTAAATCGGAGTAAAGGAACGGATCCTGTTGTAACAAGTCCGGACGTAGTGGGAGCGGCCAAGGATCGTCTGCGAGTAGTCCGTGGGGATCCGAGAACCAAGCTCTCCGAGGCCAATGAGGCGCCACTAGTATGACTGTGACAGACTCTCTTTTGATCCGTTTTAGCACCAGAGGGAGCAGCGGAAACGGTGGAAACAGATACACTAGGCTGTACGGCCAAGCGATTGTGAGAGCATCCACCGCCACTGCCTTTGGATCTCTCGTTCTGGACACATACTGGAGCGTTTGGTGATTGTGGCGAGACGCCATCAGGTCCACTTGAGGGTAACCCCACCTCTGAACCAACATGTGAAACACTTCTGGATTTAATGCCCATTCTCCTGGATGAAAATCCCGACGGCTGAGATAATCAGCCTACCAGTTGTCCACTCCCGGAATGAACACTGCCGACAATATCACCTGGTGGTATTCTGCCCAATTGAGGATTCGAGCTACTTCCCGCATTGCCATGCGGCTTCTCGTTCCTCCTTGTTTGTTGATGTATGCGACTGCCGTCGCGTTGTCTGACTGCGCTTGGACAGTCTGAGAGCGAAGCATTGTGTATTGTCGTAGAGCATTGCAAATTGCGCGGAGTTCCAGGACATTTATAGACAGCAATCTTTCGTGATCCGCCCAGAGACCCTGGAGCTGACAATTTTGAACTACAGCTCCCCAACCTCTGAGACTCGCGTCCGTCGTTAGAATTATCCAATTCCAGCCGCCGAACAGTTTCCCTGCGGTTAAATTGTGTACCTTGAGCCACCAGAGTAGAGACACCTTTGCCCTTGGCGACAACCTCACCCTGTGGTGAATCTGCAGATGCGAGCCCGACCACTGTGCGAGCACATCCAGTTGAAATGGACGTGAGTGAAATCTTCCGTACTGAAGCGCTTCGAAAGCCGCCACCATTGTTCCTAAGAGGCGAATGCACAAATGTACCGAGACTGTGCGTGGCTTGAGCACTAATTGTACCAGATGGCGAATAATCTGTACTTTCTGTTGTGGTAGCTAAATTCTTTGATTTACCGTATCGAGAATCATACCTAGGAATTGAAGGCGTTGAGACGGAATTAGATGTGATTTCTTGAAGTTGACAATCCAACCGTGGTGAACCAGTATATTGTACGTTAGCAGCGCATGTTGGAGAAGCATCTGTTGAGACGGGGCTTTGATGAGCAGATCGTCTAAGCACGGAACTATTGTCACTCCCAGGGATCTGAGATTAACTATCATCACAGACATCACTTTGGTGAATACCCGAGGCGCTGACGAAAGGCCAAACGGTAGAGCCTGAAACTGGTAATGGTTCTGGCGTATTGCAAACCTCAAGAACCTCTGATGAGGCTGCCAAATCGGAATGTGTAAGTACGCATCCTTGAGATCTAGCGCAATCATGAATTCCTTTGGCTCTAAACCTGCAATTACTGAGCGCAGAGATTCCATCTTGAATCTGTAGTAAGTTACGTACCGATTGAGACCCTTTAAGTTCAATATTGGCCTGACTGAGCCATCCGGCTTCGGTACCACAAACAGACTGGAATAGTAACCCTGACCCTGTTGGTGTACAGGGACCGGAATCAAAACTGCTGAATTCAGTAGGGACTGAATGGCAATTTGCAGAACAGCCCTCTTGTCGCCCGAGAGAGGTAGGCCTGTCTTGAAAAACCGCAGTGGCGGAAGACAGTCGAACTCTATTTTGTAACCTCTTAACACTAAATTGCGGATCCACCCATCCGCGGATGTCTGGAACCACGCCAAATGGAACGTCTGAAGGCGTGCTCCCACAATCGGAGAACCGAGATGGGCTGGTAGCCCGTCATGCCACTGGCTTGTCGGTGACCTTAGCGTCCTGACGACTTGTGTTGGTTTGTTGGAAACTACGTCCTCGACCCCGTCTACTAGGCGTGGCTGTTCCTCTGCCACGTCCACGAAAGGACTGAGGTCGAAAAGATTTGAACGCAGGTCCAGAGTATCTCCGTCTTGGTACCGGTGGAGGCAATGGTAAGAAAACCGACTTTCCTCCCGTGGCCTCAGAAATCCATTTGTCCAATTCAGGACCAAACAACTTCTCGCCACCGTAAGGTAACGCCTCTATACCTCTTTTGACCTCTGCCTCCGCTTGCCAAGAACGCAGCCAGAGAACTCGTTGTACTGTAACCAGTGACGATGAAATGCGAGAAGTGAGCTGACAGACGTCAGTAGAAGCTGTACATAGATACTCCGCAGCCTCACACATTTGATCAGCAAGACGTATAAGGTGTTCGTCATGTAGGGCAGACTTGAGTTCTGTTATCCATCCTATGAGCGCCTTAGTGACCAAGATGCCAACCAAGCCAGGTCTCAGCAGCACTCCTGCTGCTATATACATGGACTTTAGCATAGTTTCTATTTTGCGATCTGAAGGGTCTTTAAGCGTAGTAGCAGTTGGCACTGGTATGGTTCATTTCTTTGTAAGTTTCGACACTGACGAATCAACCATTGGTGGATTCTCCCATGTACATGTCACAGAGTCTGGAAATGGGTAACTAGACTTAAATCTGCGAGGTATAGAAAACCGTTTATCTGGATTCTGTCGTGTTTCTACTAACATCTTATTAAGAGACTCCGAAACAGGAAAACACATTGGAGTTCTCTGTCGTTTAGTAAATACAACTTCATCATTTGTCAGAGGCTCCTCAGTTTCTGTAAACTTCAGAGACTGACGCACTGCTATGATGAGATTATCAATGCCTGAGCTGTTAAAATCCTCACTATCTGACTCCACTTCGCCCTCCTCACCCTCATCTTGTGCCGTGAGGTCTGGCATGGAATCGTCAGAATGCAACATAGCAGAAACTGGTAAATCATAAGACATATGAAATTTATCCCGTCTACCCAAAATGGATTTGGACCTTTCGCAAGGCTGAGACGCCTCCGGTAGTTCTGGCGGTCTCACCCTAGACTCAGATCTTGCCGCTTCCCGCTCTTGTCGAGCGGCAGTCAATTCTGATTGCAACCCAGCCAGTACATTGGCTAGCATTTCCCATGGAGGGTCTGGGGAGGAAACTGGCTTTAAAACCGGAGCAGAAATTGTATTTGTAACTGAATCCACAAAACATACTGTACATGTGGTAGATCCATCCGGTAACACACTGCCACAGACCTTGCAGTGATGCTTTTTAATTTTTGCTGGTGCCTTACTCATTAGGGAGACAGACAATACAATACACAAAAAAACAGACACTTGCACGACTCAGTAAAATAGTACTAAGGTGTCTCTATATATATATATGGCCAAGTGCAGTACACTATGAAATGTGATCCCAAATTCCCACTAACACCCCTGCGCCTCTGGTGGAGTAGAGATGTAGTACTGGAACGTTCTGGAATCACAACAGGAAGACGAAGGAAGCATGGTTAAAATGGCTGCCATGCTTAAACTTATAGTCACAGTACAGGTTATAATCTTTTAAACTGATATATAACCCTGTATGAAAATCCTGTGTAAATCATCCCTGCAGCCTAGCATACTGCTGTTTTTGCTGTTTATCCCCCCTCGTGCCGCTGATTGTACCCCCTCGTGCAACGCCTGTAATGCCCCCCCCCCCCCCCCGTATGCTCCGTTGCGGAGGCAGTATGCGGGGCGGGCAGCGTTAGTGTGGGGCGGCCAGCGGGAGCCGGGCAGCGGGACGCGCTGGAAACAGACAGCGGAAGGTGGGGAGCGCGGTCCTTTGAAGCGCTCTGAGCAGCGGCGGCGGCCGGAGCAGCAGCGGCGGCCGGAGCAGCGGCGGAGGGCGGGCGGGCTGTATAGGGATCCAAGCGGCCAGTATGGTGCGCCAGCGTAGCTATTAAAGAAAACATTGTCCCCACACAGCGGGGCGGCAGCGTGAGCTGACCGCCCCGACCAACATATCTGGACTCCTGTGGTGAGGCTCCGACGGGGCTTCTCTGTAAGCACCGGCCAGCCTTTCTGCAGGATGTCTGTCTGGCTGTGAGGGTGCTCTTTTATTGAGGACCGACACGCCAAAGCTGCTTGTAGCAGCTTGCACTATCCCTGACCCTGGCCTTTTGGAAGGGGGAGAGGGATGTGTATGAAAAAAGAAAAAAATATTAACAAAAAAATAAAAATATTCAAAATAATTGTGGACTAAGCCACAGAAGCCTGTTGCTACTTGAGCACAGAAAAACACTGAGGTACTCTGGGATATGGAGGGGTGGAGTGTTCTAAATTTAAATATTCAGTGCCCTGTTCCTATGGAGGCCGTCCATATCCCAAGAGTACTCCAGTGACCCCTAGTGGATGAAAAAGAAATATATGTGTGCCTGTGTGGCCCCCTCCCCCACCTTCAATGGACAAGTTATTATTTATTATATATAATACTGTATTGCACACATCCCCGCTCCCCATATGCATCAAGTGGCTATATATGATATGTAAGTAGAACAGCACCAGCATCTCCCTGTGCTGCTCCCGCTCCCTCCCTCTGTCCTGGGGAAGCAGCAGCGGGGTAGGAGGCTGTCATGTCTCCCCGCACACAGCAGCTTACGGACCCGTCCACCCATCCGCTGCGTGTGCAGGGCTGACACAGTCTCCCGGGAGCAGCAGCCGAACCTTTGTGAGGGGAGCCGGCTCTAAGCTCTCGCACCCCGCTGACAGGCTATTAGAGACACGCCCCCCGGACGGAAACATGCTTACAAAGTTCCTCAGTGGCAGGGGTTGCTGTAGGGTGCAGGTCTCATCCGGCGTTCTGGAATTTGGTCCGGTCCGGCTTTCACCGATTCGCTTTTAGTTATGGTCTGTACCTATTTTTGGCTCTCCAAATGTCCATTGAAAGTATAGGAAAAGGGGCGTGGCCACGTCCCCTTTACCAGTGGCCATGCCCCCTTATGTAATTTATACAGATTTTTATGTGTAAAATGTTAGAGGGTATGCATCTAGTCTGTCCCTTTTTTTAACCTTGAGGTAACCTCGACTCCATTTGATCATAAGTTATTTGTAAGGATATTCATATGCCTATTCCAAGTATGTTTACATTGCTCTACTGACTTAGCATATGGTAGATATTAGAATGGCCTAAAGGACCTGTGATGTCAGGGGGAGGAGCCATCTCACCAGGGGGAGGAGCTAGGCCACCAACTACTACCTTTAGTAACCCTGTGGCGAGAGTACTTTTCGGGTACCCTTTTCGGCCGTTGCTACATTCCCTGGTGACGTCAGAGGTCCCTTACCCAACTTGGATTTAGAACCAACTCTTAGCATACCCTCCAACATGGCTGAGCAGAAACTAGATAACTTATCTTATCTAATCTATCTATCTATCTATCTATTTATCTATCTAATCTATCTACCTATCTATCTATCTATCTATCTATCTATCTATCTATCTATCTATCTATCTATATCTATTATTATCATGCTCTGTGTTGCAGGGGTGAGCAGGTGACTGGTGCTGTGGCGGACTGGGATGCCACTACTAATACCTTAGGCACAGCCTATCTGTCTTTGCCCCTTCCCTATTGCCCTATTTCTGAAGCATCGATGTATACCAGTGAAATATTATCAGTAATTAATAATCATTAATTACCTGTCCTGGGTTTTCTTTGGCTGTATTTCCCCTTTGGTCGTTGCCGTGACAAGTCTGGAGTCAAGGTGGCCTCGCAATAGGCAGGGATGTAGCTTGCTTGATGTTCCCCTCACATGTTGCGTCATGGAGAATGCCCACCTGGAAAAAGAGAGAAGCGTGATAATATGTTCCTGGCAGACATTGATACTTAGAAAAGACAAAGGTGCAACATAAGGGCATGATAATGATTTTATCTTAACTCTAATATTATCTATTTACAATCTATCTTATCTACATATCTATCTACCTATCTTAACTTACCTTTAGGCGTATCTAATTACAATCTATCTTATCTATATATATAGATATAGATATATATAGATATATATATACACATCTATCTTAACTCTAATATTATCTATTTACAGTTATCTTATCTTATCTAATCTATCTATCTATCTATCTATCTATCTATATCTATTATTATCATGCTCTGTGTTGCAGGGGTGAGCAGGTGACTGGTGCTGTGGTGGACTGGGATGCCACTACTAATACCTTAGGCACAGCCTATCTGTCTTTGCCCCTTCCCTATTTCTGAAGCATCGATGTATACCAGTGAAATATTATCAGTAATTAATAATCATTAATTACCTGTCCTGGGTTTTCTTTGGCTGTAGTTCACCTTTGGTCGTTGCCGTGACAAGTCTGGAGTCAAGGTGGCCTCGCAATAGGCAGGGATGTAGCTTGCTTGATGTTCCCCTCACATGTTGCGTCATGGAGAATGCCCACCTGGAAAAAGAGAGAAGCGTGATAATATGTTCCTGGCAGACATTGATACTTAGAAAAGACAAAGGTGCAACATAAGGGCATGATAATGATTTTATCTTAACTCTAATATTATCTATTTACAATCTATCTTATCTACATATCTATCTACCTATCTTAACTTACCTTTAGGCGTATCTAATTACAATCTATCTTATCTATATATATAGATATAGATATATATAGATATATATATACACATCTATCTTAACTCTAATATTATCTATTTACAGTTATCTTATCTTATCTAATCTATCTATCTATCTATCTATCTATCTATCTATCTATCTATCTATCTATATCTATTATTATCATGCTCTGTGTTGCAGGGGTGAGCAGGTGACTGGTGCTGTGGTGGACTGGGATGCCACTACTAATACCTTAGGCACAGCCTATCTGTCTTTGCCCCTTCCCTATTTCTGAAGCATCGATGTATACCAGTGAAATATTATCAGTAATTAATAATCATTAATTACCTGTCCTGGGTTTTCTTTGGCTGTAGTTCACCTTTGGTCGTTGCCGTGACAAGTCTGGAGTCAAGGTGGCCTCGCAATAGGCAGGGATGTAGCTTGCTTGATGTTCCCCTCACATGTTGCGTCATGGAGAATGCCCACCTGGAAAAAGAGAGAAGCGTGATAATATGTTCCTGGCAGACATTGATACTTAGAAAAGACAAAGGTGCAACATTAGGGCATGATAATGATTTTATCTTAACTCTAATATTATCTATTTACAATCTATCTTATCTATATATCTATCTACCTATCTTAACTTACCTTTAGGCGTATCTAATTACAATCTATCTTATCTATCTATCTATCTATCTATCTATCTATCTATCTATCTATCTATCTATATATATATATATATATACATACATCTTAACTCTAATATTATCTATTTACAGTTATCTTATCTTATCTTATCTAATCTATCTATATCTATTATTATCATGCTCTGTGTTGCAGGGGTGAGCAGGTGACTGGTGCTGTGGCGGACTGGGATGCCACTACTAATACCTTAGGCACAGCCTATCTGTCTTTGCCCCTTCCCTATTGCCCTATTTCTGAAGCATCCATGTATACCAGTGAAATATTATCAGTAATTAATAATCATTAATTACCTGTCCTGGGTTTTCTTTGGCTGTATTTCCCCTTTGGTCGTTGCCGTGACAAGTCTGGAGTCAAGGTGGCCTCGCAATAGGCAGGGATGTAGCTTGCTTGATGTTCCCCTCACATGTTGCGTCATGGAGAATGCCCACCTGGAAAAAGAGAGAAGCGTGATAATATGTTCCTGGCAGACATTGATACTTAGAAAAGACAAAGGTGCAACATAAGGGCATGATAATGATTTTATCTTAACTCTAATATTATCTATTTACAATCTATCTTATCTACATATCTATCTACCTATCTTAACTTACCTTTAGGCGTATCTAATTACAATCTATCTTATCTATATATATAGATATAGATATATATAGATATATATATACACATCTATCTTAACTCTAATATTATCTATTTACAGTTATCTTATCTTATCTAATCTATCTATCTATCTATCTATCTATCTATCTATCTATCTATATCTATTATTATCATGCTCTGTGTTGCAGGGGTGAGCAGGTGACTGGTGCTGTGGTGGACTGGGATGCCACTACTAATACCTTAGGCACAGCCTATCTGTCTTTGCCCCTTCCCTATTTCTGAAGCATCGATGTATACCAGTGAAATATTATCAGTAATTAATAATCATTAATTACCTGTCCTGGGTTTTCTTTGGCTGTAGTTCACCTTTGGTCGTTGCCGTGACAAGTCTGGAGTCAAGGTGGCCTCGCAATAGGCAGGGATGTAGCTTGCTTGATGTTCCCCTCACATGTTGCGTCATGGAGAATGCCCACCTGGAAAAAGAGAGAAGCGTGATAATATGTTCCTGGCAGACATTGATACTTAGAAAAGACAAAGGTGCAACATTAGGGCATGATAATGATTTTATCTTAACTCTAATATTATCTATTTACAATCTATCTTATCTATATATCTATCTACCTATCTTAACTTACCTTTAGGCGTATCTAATTACAATCTATCTTATCTATCTATCTATCTATCTATCTATCTATCTATCTATCTATCTATATATATATATATATATACATACATCTTAACTCTAATATTATCTATTTACAGTTATCTTATCTTATCTAATCTATCTATCTATCTATCTATCTATCTATCTATCTATCTATCTATCTATCTATATCTATTATTATCATGCTCTGTGTTGCAGGGGTGAGCAGGTGACTGGTGCTGTGGCGGACTGGGATGCCACTACTAATACCTTAGGCACAGCCTATCTGTCTTTGCCCCTTCCCTATTGCCCTATTTCTGAAGCATCGATGTATACCAGTGAAATATTATCAGTAATTAATAATCATTAATTACCTGTCCTGGGTTTTCTTTGGCTGTATTTCCCCTTTGGTCGTTGCCGTGACAAGTCTGGAGTCAAGGTGGCCTCGCAATAGGCAGGGATGTAGCTTGCTTGATGTTCCCCTCACATGTTGCGTCATGGAGAATGCCCACCTGGAAAAAGAGAGAAGCGTGATAATATGTTCCTGGCAGACATTGATACTTAGAAAAGACAAAGGTGCAACATAAGGGCATGATAATGATTTTATCTTAACTCTAATATTATCTATTTACAATCTATCTTATCTACATATCTATCTACCTATCTTAACTTACCTTTAGGCGTATCTAATTACAATCTATCTTATCTATATATATAGATATAGATATATATAGATATATATATACACATCTATCTTAACTCTAATATTATCTATTTACAGTTATCTTATCTTATCTAATCTATCTATCTATCTATCTATCTATCTATATCTATTATTATCATGCTCTGTGTTGCAGGGGTGAGCAGGTGACTGGTGCTGTGGTGGACTGGGATGCCACTACTAATACCTTAGGCACAGCCTATCTGTCTTTGCCCCTTCCCTATTTCTGAAGCATCGATGTATACCAGTGAAATATTATCAGTAATTAATAATCATTAATTACCTGTCCTGGGTTTTCTTTGGCTGTAGTTCACCTTTGGTCGTTGCCGTGACAAGTCTGGAGTCAAGGTGGCCTCGCAATAGGCAGGGATGTAGCTTGCTTGATGTTCCCCTCACATGTTGCGTCATGGAGAATGCCCACCTGGAAAAAGAGAGAAGCGTGATAATATGTTCCTGGCAGACATTGATACTTAGAAAAGACAAAGGTGCAACATAAGGGCATGATAATGATTTTATCTTAACTCTAATATTATCTATTTACAATCTATCTTATCTACATATCTATCTACCTATCTTAACTTACCTTTAGGCGTATCTAATTACAATCTATCTTATCTATATATATAGATATAGATATATATAGATATATATATACACATCTATCTTAACTCTAATATTATCTATTTACAGTTATCTTATCTTATCTAATCTATCTATCTATCTATCTATCTATCTATCTATCTATCTATCTATCTATCTATATCTATTATTATCATGCTCTGTGTTGCAGGGGTGAGCAGGTGACTGGTGCTGTGGTGGACTGGGATGCCACTACTAATACCTTAGGCACAGCCTATCTGTCTTTGCCCCTTCCCTATTTCTGAAGCATCGATGTATACCAGTGAAATATTATCAGTAATTAATAATCATTAATTACCTGTCCTGGGTTTTCTTTGGCTGTAGTTCACCTTTGGTCGTTGCCGTGACAAGTCTGGAGTCAAGGTGGCCTCGCAATAGGCAGGGATGTAGCTTGCTTGATGTTCCCCTCACATGTTGCGTCATGGAGAATGCCCACCTGGAAAAAGAGAGAAGCGTGATAATATGTTCCTGGCAGACATTGATACTTAGAAAAGACAAAGGTGCAACATTAGGGCATGATAATGATTTTATCTTAACTCTAATATTATCTATTTACAATCTATCTTATCTATATATCTATCTACCTATCTTAACTTACCTTTAGGCGTATCTAATTACAATCTATCTTATCTATCTATCTATATATATATATATATACATACATCTTAACTCTAATATTATCTATTTACAGTTATCTTATCTTATCTAATCTATCTATCTATCTATCTATCTATCTATCTATCTATCTATCTATCTATATCTATTATTATCATGCTCTGTGTTGCAGGGGTGAGCAGGTGACTGGTGCTGTGGCGGACTGGGATGCCACTACTAATACCTTAGGCACAGCCTATCTGTCTTTGCCCCTTCCCTATTGCCCTATTTCTGAAGCATCGATGTATACCAGTGAAATATTATCAGTAATTAATAATCATTAATTACCTGTCCTGGGTTTTCTTTGGCTGTAGTTCACCTTTGGTCGTTGCCGTGACAAGTCTGGAGTCAAGGTGGCCTCGCAATAGGCAGGGATGTAGCTTGCTTGATGTTCCCCTCACATGTTGCGTCATGGAGAATGCCCACCTGGAAAAAGAGAGAAGCGTGATAATATGTTCCTGGCAGACATTGATACTTAGAAAAGACAAAGGTGCAACATAAGGGCATGATAATGATTTTATCTTAACTCTAATATTATCTATTTACAATCTATCTTATCTACATATCTATCTACCTATCTTAACTTACCTTTAGGCGTATCTAATTACAATCTATCTTATCTATATATATAGATATAGATATATATAGATATATATATACACATCTATCTTAACTCTAATATTATCTATTTACAGTTATCTTATCTTATCTAATCTATCTATCTATCTATCTATCTATCTATCTATCTATCTATCTATCTATCTATATCTATTATTATCATGCTCTGTGTTGCAGGGGTGAGCAGGTGACTGGTGCTGTGGTGGACTGGGATGCCACTACTAATACCTTAGGCACAGCCTATCTGTCTTTGCCCCTTCCCTATTTCTGAAGCATCGATGTATACCAGTGAAATATTATCAGTAATTAATAATCATTAATTACCTGTCCTGGGTTTTCTTTGGCTGTAGTTCACCTTTGGTCGTTGCCGTGACAAGTCTGGAGTCAAGGTGGCCTCGCAATAGGCAGGGATGTAGCTTGCTTGATGTTCCCCTCACATGTTGCGTCATGGAGAATGCCCACCTGGAAAAAGAGAGAAGCGTGATAATATGTTCCTGGCAGACATTGATACTTAGAAAAGACAAAGGTGCAACATTAGGGCATGATAATGATTTTATCTTAACTCTAATATTATCTATTTACAATCTATCTTATCTATATATCTATCTACCTATCTTAACTTACCTTTAGGCGTATCTAATTACAATCTATCTTATCTATCTATCTATCTATCTATCTATCTATCTATCTATATATATATATATATATACATACATCTTAACTCTAATATTATCTATTTACAGTTATCTTATCTTATCTAATCTATCTATCTATCTATCTATCTATCTATCTATCTATCTATCTATCTATCTATCTATCTATCTATCTATATCTATTATTATCATGCTCTGTGTTGCAGGGGTGAGCAGGTGACTGGTGCTGTGGCGGACTGGGATGCCACTACTAATACCTTAGGCACAGCCTATCTGTCTTTGCCCCTTCCCTATTGCCCTATTTCTGAAGCATCGATGTATACCAGTGAAATATTATCAGTAATTAATAATCATTAATTACCTGTCCTGGGTTTTCTTTGGCTGTATTTCCCCTTTGGTCGTTGCCGTGACAAGTCTGGAGTCAAGGTGGCCTCGCAATAGGCAGGGATGTAGCTTGCTTGATGTTCCCCTCACATGTTGCGTCATGGAGAATGCCCACCTGGAAAAAGAGAGAAGCGTGATAATATGTTCCTGGCAGACATTGATACTTAGAAAAGACAAAGGTGCAACATAAGGGCATGATAATGATTTTATCTTAACTCTAATATTATCTATTTACAATCTATCTTATCTACATATCTATCTACCTATCTTAACTTACCTTTAGGCGTATCTAATTACAATCTATCTTATCTATATATATAGATATAGATATATATAGATATATATATACACATCTATCTTAACTCTAATATTATCTATTTACAGTTATCTTATCTTATCTAATCTATCTATCTATCTATCTATCTATCTATATCTATTATTATCATGCTCTGTGTTGCAGGGGTGAGCAGGTGACTGGTGCTGTGGTGGACTGGGATGCCACTACTAATACCTTAGGCACAGCCTATCTGTCTTTGCCCCTTCCCTATTTCTGAAGCATCGATGTATACCAGTGAAATATTATCAGTAATTAATAATCATTAATTACCTGTCCTGGGTTTTCTTTGGCTGTAGTTCACCTTTGGTCGTTGCCGTGACAAGTCTGGAGTCAAGGTGGCCTCGCAATAGGCAGGGATGTAGCTTGCTTGATGTTCCCCTCACATGTTGCGTCATGGAGAATGCCCACCTGGAAAAAGAGAGAAGCGTGATAATATGTTCCTGGCAGACATTGATACTTAGAAAAGACAAAGGTGCAACATAAGGGCATGATAATGATTTTATCTTAACTCTAATATTATCTATTTACAATCTATCTTATCTACATATCTATCTACCTATCTTAACTTACCTTTAGGCGTATCTAATTACAATCTATCTTATCTATATATATAGATATAGATATATATAGATATATATATACACATCTATCTTAACTCTAATATTATCTATTTACAGTTATCTTATCTTATCTAATCTATCTATCTATCTATCTATCTATCTATCTATCTATCTATCTATCTATCTATCTATATCTATTATTATCATGCTCTGTGTTGCAGGGGTGAGCAGGTGACTGGTGCTGTGGTGGACTGGGATGCCACTACTAATACCTTAGGCACAGCCTATCTGTCTTTGCCCCTTCCCTATTTCTGAAGCATCGATGTATACCAGTGAAATATTATCAGTAATTAATAATCATTAATTACCTGTCCTGGGTTTTCTTTGGCTGTAGTTCACCTTTGGTCGTTGCCGTGACAAGTCTGGAGTCAAGGTGGCCTCGCAATAGGCAGGGATGTAGCTTGCTTGATGTTCCCCTCACATGTTGCGTCATGGAGAATGCCCACCTGGAAAAAGAGAGAAGCGTGATAATATGTTCCTGGCAGACATTGATACTTAGAAAAGACAAAGGTGCAACATTAGGGCATGATAATGATTTTATCTTAACTCTAATATTATCTATTTACAATCTATCTTATCTATATATCTATCTACCTATCTTAACTTACCTTTAGGCGTATCTAATTACAATCTATCTTATCTATCTATCTATATATATATATATATACATACATCTTAACTCTAATATTATCTATTTACAGTTATCTTATCTTATCTAATCTATCTATCTATCTATCTATCTATCTATCTATCTATCTATCTATATCTATTATTATCATGCTCTGTGTTGCAGGGGTGAGCAGGTGACTGGTGCTGTGGCGGACTGGGATGCCACTACTAATACCTTAGGCACAGCCTATCTGTCTTTGCCCCTTCCCTATTGCCCTATTTCTGAAGCATCGATGTATACCAGTGAAATATTATCAGTAATTAATAATCATTAATTACCTGTCCTGGGTTTTCTTTGGCTGTAGTTCACCTTTGGTCGTTGCCGTGACAAGTCTGGAGTCAAGGTGGCCTCGCAATAGGCAGGGATGTAGCTTGCTTGATGTTCCCCTCACATGTTGCGTCATGGAGAATGCCCACCTGGAAAAAGAGAGAAGCGTGATAATATGTTCCTGGCAGACATTGATACTTAGAAAAGACAAAGGTGCAACATAAGGGCATGATAATGATTTTATCTTAACTCTAATATTATCTATTTACAATCTATCTTATCTACATATCTATCTACCTATCTTAACTTACCTTTAGGCGTATCTAATTACAATCTATCTTATCTATATATATAGATATAGATATATATAGATATATATATACACATCTATCTTAACTCTAATATTATCTATTTACAGTTATCTTATCTTATCTAATCTATCTATCTATCTATCTATCTATCTATCTATCTATCTATCTATCTATATCTATTATTATCATGCTCTGTGTTGCAGGGGTGAGCAGGTGACTGGTGCTGTGGTGGACTGGGATGCCACTACTAATACCTTAGGCACAGCCTATCTGTCTTTGCCCCTTCCCTATTTCTGAAGCATCGATGTATACCAGTGAAATATTATCAGTAATTAATAATCATTAATTACCTGTCCTGGGTTTTCTTTGGCTGTAGTTCACCTTTGGTCGTTGCCGTGACAAGTCTGGAGTCAAGGTGGCCTCGCAATAGGCAGGGATGTAGCTTGCTTGATGTTCCCCTCACATGTTGCGTCATGGAGAATGCCCACCTGGAAAAAGAGAGAAGCGTGATAATATGTTCCTGGCAGACATTGATACTTAGAAAAGACAAAGGTGCAACATTAGGGCATGATAATGATTTTATCTTAACTCTAATATTATCTATTTACAATCTATCTTATCTATATATCTATCTACCTATCTTAACTTACCTTTAGGCGTATCTAATTACAATCTATCTTATCTATCTATCTATCTATCTATCTATCTATCTATCTATATATATATATATATATACATACATCTTAACTCTAATATTATCTATTTACAGTTATCTTATCTTATCTAATCTATCTATCTATCTATCTATCTATCTATCTATCTATCTATCTATCTATCTATCTATCTATCTATATCTATTATTATCATGCTCTGTGTTGCAGGGGTGAGCAGGTGACTGGTGCTGTGGCGGACTGGGATGCCACTACTAATACCTTAGGCACAGCCTATCTGTCTTTGCCCCTTCCCTATTGCCCTATTTCTGAAGCATCGATGTATACCAGTGAAATATTATCAGTAATTAATAATCATTAATTACCTGTCCTGGGTTTTCTTTGGCTGTATTTCCCCTTTGGTCGTTGCCGTGACAAGTCTGGAGTCAAGGTGGCCTCGCAATAGGCAGGGATGTAGCTTGCTTGATGTTCCCCTCACATGTTGCGTCATGGAGAATGCCCACCTGGAAAAAGAGAGAAGCGTGATAATATGTTCCTGGCAGACATTGATACTTAGAAAAGACAAAGGTGCAACATAAGGGCATGATAATGATTTTATCTTAACTCTAATATTATCTATTTACAATCTATCTTATCTACATATCTATCTACCTATCTTAACTTACCTTTAGGCGTATCTAATTACAATCTATCTTATCTATATATATAGATATAGATATATATAGATATATATATACACATCTATCTTAACTCTAATATTATCTATTTACAGTTATCTTATCTTATCTAATCTATCTATCTATCTATCTATCTATCTATATCTATTATTATCATGCTCTGTGTTGCAGGGGTGAGCAGGTGACTGGTGCTGTGGTGGACTGGGATGCCACTACTAATACCTTAGGCACAGCCTATCTGTCTTTGCCCCTTCCCTATTTCTGAAGCATCGATGTATACCAGTGAAATATTATCAGTAATTAATAATCATTAATTACCTGTCCTGGGTTTTCTTTGGCTGTAGTTCACCTTTGGTCGTTGCCGTGACAAGTCTGGAGTCAAGGTGGCCTCGCAATAGGCAGGGATGTAGCTTGCTTGATGTTCCCCTCACATGTTGCGTCATGGAGAATGCCCACCTGGAAAAAGAGAGAAGCGTGATAATATGTTCCTGGCAGACATTGATACTTAGAAAAGACAAAGGTGCAACATAAGGGCATGATAATGATTTTATCTTAACTCTAATATTATCTATTTACAATCTATCTTATCTACATATCTATCTACCTATCTTAACTTACCTTTAGGCGTATCTAATTACAATCTATCTTATCTATATATATAGATATAGATATATATAGATATATATATACACATCTATCTTAACTCTAATATTATCTATTTACAGTTATCTTATCTTATCTAATCTATCTATCTATCTATCTATCTATCTATCTATCTATCTATCTATCTATATCTATTATTATCATGCTCTGTGTTGCAGGGGTGAGCAGGTGACTGGTGCTGTGGTGGACTGGGATGCCACTACTAATACCTTAGGCACAGCCTATCTGTCTTTGCCCCTTCCCTATTTCTGAAGCATCGATGTATACCAGTGAAATATTATCAGTAATTAATAATCATTAATTACCTGTCCTGGGTTTTCTTTGGCTGTAGTTCACCTTTGGTCGTTGCCGTGACAAGTCTGGAGTCAAGGTGGCCTCGCAATAGGCAGGGATGTAGCTTGCTTGATGTTCCCCTCACATGTTGCGTCATGGAGAATGCCCACCTGGAAAAAGAGAGAAGCGTGATAATATGTTCCTGGCAGACATTGATACTTAGAAAAGACAAAGGTGCAACATTAGGGCATGATAATGATTTTATCTTAACTCTAATATTATCTATTTACAATCTATCTTATCTATATATCTATCTACCTATCTTAACTTACCTTTAGGCGTATCTAATTACAATCTATCTTATCTATCTATCTATATATATATATATATACATACATCTTAACTCTAATATTATCTATTTACAGTTATCTTATCTTATCTAATCTATCTATCTATCTATCTATCTATCTATCTATCTATCTATCTATCTATATCTATTATTATCATGCTCTGTGTTGCAGGGGTGAGCAGGTGACTGGTGCTGTGGCGGACTGGGATGCCACTACTAATACCTTAGGCACAGCCTATCTGTCTTTGCCCCTTCCCTATTGCCCTATTTCTGAAGCATCGATGTATACCAGTGAAATATTATCAGTAATTAATAATCATTAATTACCTGTCCTGGGTTTTCTTTGGCTGTAGTTCACCTTTGGTCGTTGCCGTGACAAGTCTGGAGTCAAGGTGGCCTCGCAATAGGCAGGGATGTAGCTTGCTTGATGTTCCCCTCACATGTTGCGTCATGGAGAATGCCCACCTGGAAAAAGAGAGAAGCGTGATAATATGTTCCTGGCAGACATTGATACTTAGAAAAGACAAAGGTGCAACATAAGGGCATGATAATGATTTTATCTTAACTCTAATATTATCTATTTACAATCTATCTTATCTACATATCTATCTACCTATCTTAACTTACCTTTAGGCGTATCTAATTACAATCTATCTTATCTATATATATAGATATAGATATATATAGATATATATATACACATCTATCTTAACTCTAATATTATCTATTTACAGTTATCTTATCTTATCTAATCTATCTATCTATCTATCTATCTATCTATCTATCTATCTATCTATCTATATCTATTATTATCATGCTCTGTGTTGCAGGGGTGAGCAGGTGACTGGTGCTGTGGTGGACTGGGATGCCACTACTAATACCTTAGGCACAGCCTATCTGTCTTTGCCCCTTCCCTATTTCTGAAGCATCGATGTATACCAGTGAAATATTATCAGTAATTAATAATCATTAATTACCTGTCCTGGGTTTTCTTTGGCTGTAGTTCACCTTTGGTCGTTGCCGTGACAAGTCTGGAGTCAAGGTGGCCTCGCAATAGGCAGGGATGTAGCTTGCTTGATGTTCCCCTCACATGTTGCGTCATGGAGAATGCCCACCTGGAAAAAGAGAGAAGCGTGATAATATGTTCCTGGCAGACATTGATACTTAGAAAAGACAAAGGTGCAACATTAGGGCATGATAATGATTTTATCTTAACTCTAATATTATCTATTTACAATCTATCTTATCTATATATCTATCTACCTATCTTAACTTACCTTTAGGCGTATCTAATTACAATCTATCTTATCTATCTATCTATCTATCTATCTATCTATCTATCTATCTATCTATATATATATATATATATACATACATCTTAACTCTAATATTATCTATTTACAGTTATCTTATCTTATCTAATCTATCTATCTATCTATCTATCTATCTATCTATCTATCTATCTATCTATCTATCTATCTATCTATATCTATTATTATCATGCTCTGTGTTGCAGGGGTGAGCAGGTGACTGGTGCTGTGGCGGACTGGGATGCCACTACTAATACCTTAGGCACAGCCTATCTGTCTTTGCCCCTTCCCTATTGCCCTATTTCTGAAGCATCGATGTATACCAGTGAAATATTATCAGTAATTAATAATCATTAATTACCTGTCCTGGGTTTTCTTTGGCTGTATTTCCCCTTTGGTCGTTGCCGTGACAAGTCTGGAGTCAAGGTGGCCTCGCAATAGGCAGGGATGTAGCTTGCTTGATGTTCCCCTCACATGTTGCGTCATGGAGAATGCCCACCTGGAAAAAGAGAGAAGCGTGATAATATGTTCCTGGCAGACATTGATACTTAGAAAAGACAAAGGTGCAACATAAGGGCATGATAATGATTTTATCTTAACTCTAATATTATCTATTTACAATCTATCTTATCTACATATCTATCTACCTATCTTAACTTACCTTTAGGCGTATCTAATTACAATCTATCTTATCTATATATATAGATATAGATATATATAGATATATATATACACATCTATCTTAACTCTAATATTATCTATTTACAGTTATCTTATCTTATCTAATCTATCTATCTATCTATCTATCTATCTATATCTATTATTATCATGCTCTGTGTTGCAGGGGTGAGCAGGTGACTGGTGCTGTGGTGGACTGGGATGCCACTACTAATACCTTAGGCACAGCCTATCTGTCTTTGCCCCTTCCCTATTTCTGAAGCATCGATGTATACCAGTGAAATATTATCAGTAATTAATAATCATTAATTACCTGTCCTGGGTTTTCTTTGGCTGTAGTTCACCTTTGGTCGTTGCCGTGACAAGTCTGGAGTCAAGGTGGCCTCGCAATAGGCAGGGATGTAGCTTGCTTGATGTTCCCCTCACATGTTGCGTCATGGAGAATGCCCACCTGGAAAAAGAGAGAAGCGTGATAATATGTTCCTGGCAGACATTGATACTTAGAAAAGACAAAGGTGCAACATAAGGGCATGATAATGATTTTATCTTAACTCTAATATTATCTATTTACAATCTATCTTATCTACATATCTATCTACCTATCTTAACTTACCTTTAGGCGTATCTAATTACAATCTATCTTATCTATATATATAGATATAGATATATATAGATATATATATACACATCTATCTTAACTCTAATATTATCTATTTACAGTTATCTTATCTTATCTAATCTATCTATCTATCTATCTATCTATCTATCTATCTATCTATCTATCTATATCTATTATTATCATGCTCTGTGTTGCAGGGGTGAGCAGGTGACTGGTGCTGTGGTGGACTGGGATGCCACTACTAATACCTTAGGCACAGCCTATCTGTCTTTGCCCCTTCCCTATTTCTGAAGCATCGATGTATACCAGTGAAATATTATCAGTAATTAATAATCATTAATTACCTGTCCTGGGTTTTCTTTGGCTGTAGTTCACCTTTGGTCGTTGCCGTGACAAGTCTGGAGTCAAGGTGGCCTCGCAATAGGCAGGGATGTAGCTTGCTTGATGTTCCCCTCACATGTTGCGTCATGGAGAATGCCCACCTGGAAAAAGAGAGAAGCGTGATAATATGTTCCTGGCAGACATTGATACTTAGAAAAGACAAAGGTGCAACATTAGGGCATGATAATGATTTTATCTTAACTCTAATATTATCTATTTACAATCTATCTTATCTATATATCTATCTACCTATCTTAACTTACCTTTAGGCGTATCTAATTACAATCTATCTTATCTATCTATCTATATATATATATATATATACATACATCTTAACTCTAATATTATCTATTTACAGTTATCTTATCTTATCTAATCTATCTATCTATCTATCTATCTATCTATCTATCTATCTATCTATCTATATCTATTATTATCATGCTCTGTGTTGCAGGGGTGAGCAGGTGACTGGTGCTGTGGCGGACTGGGATGCCACTACTAATACCTTAGGCACAGCCTATCTGTCTTTGCCCCTTCCCTATTGCCCTATTTCTGAAGCATCGATGTATACCAGTGAAATATTATCAGTAATTAATAATCATTAATTACCTGTCCTGGGTTTTCTTTGGCTGTAGTTCACCTTTGGTCGTTGCCGTGACAAGTCTGGAGTCAAGGTGGCCTCGCAATAGGCAGGGATGTAGCTTGCTTGATGTTCCCCTCACATGTTGCGTCATGGAGAATGCCCACCTGGAAAAAGAGAGAAGCGTGATAATATGTTCCTGGCAGACATTGATACTTAGAAAAGACAAAGGTGCAACATAAGGGCATGATAATGATTTTATCTTAACTCTAATATTATCTATTTACAATCTATCTTATCTACATATCTATCTACCTATCTTAACTTACCTTTAGGCGTATCTAATTACAATCTATCTTATCTATATATATAGATATAGATATATATAGATATATATATACACATCTATCTTAACTCTAATATTATCTATTTACAGTTATCTTATCTTATCTAATCTATCTATCTATCTATCTATCTATCTATCTATCTATCTATCTATCTATATCTATTATTATCATGCTCTGTGTTGCAGGGGTGAGCAGGTGACTGGTGCTGTGGTGGACTGGGATGCCACTACTAATACCTTAGGCACAGCCTATCTGTCTTTGCCCCTTCCCTATTTCTGAAGCATCGATGTATACCAGTGAAATATTATCAGTAATTAATAATCATTAATTACCTGTCCTGGGTTTTCTTTGGCTGTAGTTCACCTTTGGTCGTTGCCGTGACAAGTCTGGAGTCAAGGTGGCCTCGCAATAGGCAGGGATGTAGCTTGCTTGATGTTCCCCTCACATGTTGCGTCATGGAGAATGCCCACCTGGAAAAAGAGAGAAGCGTGATAATATGTTCCTGGCAGACATTGATACTTAGAAAAGACAAAGGTGCAACATTAGGGCATGATAATGATTTTATCTTAACTCTAATATTATCTATTTACAATCTATCTTATCTATATATCTATCTACCTATCTTAACTTACCTTTAGGCGTATCTAATTACAATCTATCTTATCTATCTATCTATCTATCTATCTATCTATCTATCTATCTATCTATCTATATATATATATATATATACATACATCTTAACTCTAATATTATCTATTTACAGTTATCTTATCTTATCTAATCTATCTATCTATCTATCTATCTATCTATCTATCTATCTATCTATCTATCTATCTATCTATCTATATCTATTATTATCATGCTCTGTGTTGCAGGGGTGAGCAGGTGACTGGTGCTGTGGCGGACTGGGATGCCACTACTAATACCTTAGGCACAGCCTATCTGTCTTTGCCCCTTCCCTATTGCCCTATTTCTGAAGCATCGATGTATACCAGTGAAATATTATCAGTAATTAATAATCATTAATTACCTGTCCTGGGTTTTCTTTGGCTGTATTTCCCCTTTGGTCGTTGCCGTGACAAGTCTGGAGTCAAGGTGGCCTCGCAATAGGCAGGGATGTAGCTTGCTTGATGTTCCCCTCACATGTTGCGTCATGGAGAATGCCCACCTGGAAAAAGAGAGAAGCGTGATAATATGTTCCTGGCAGACATTGATACTTAGAAAAGACAAAGGTGCAACATAAGGGCATGATAATGATTTTATCTTAACTCTAATATTATCTATTTACAATCTATCTTATCTACATATCTATCTACCTATCTTAACTTACCTTTAGGCGTATCTAATTACAATCTATCTTATCTATATATATAGATATAGATATATATAGATATATATATACACATCTATCTTAACTCTAATATTATCTATTTACAGTTATCTTATCTTATCTAATCTATCTATCTATCTATCTATCTATCTATATCTATTATTATCATGCTCTGTGTTGCAGGGGTGAGCAGGTGACTGGTGCTGTGGTGGACTGGGATGCCACTACTAATACCTTAGGCACAGCCTATCTGTCTTTGCCCCTTCCCTATTTCTGAAGCATCGATGTATACCAGTGAAATATTATCAGTAATTAATAATCATTAATTACCTGTCCTGGGTTTTCTTTGGCTGTAGTTCACCTTTGGTCGTTGCCGTGACAAGTCTGGAGTCAAGGTGGCCTCGCAATAGGCAGGGATGTAGCTTGCTTGATGTTCCCCTCACATGTTGCGTCATGGAGAATGCCCACCTGGAAAAAGAGAGAAGCGTGATAATATGTTCCTGGCAGACATTGATACTTAGAAAAGACAAAGGTGCAACATAAGGGCATGATAATGATTTTATCTTAACTCTAATATTATCTATTTACAATCTATCTTATCTACATATCTATCTACCTATCTTAACTTACCTTTAGGCGTATCTAATTACAATCTATCTTATCTATATATATAGATATAGATATATATAGATATATATATACACATCTATCTTAACTCTAATATTATCTATTTACAGTTATCTTATCTTATCTAATCTATCTATCTATCTATCTATCTATCTATCTATCTATCTATCTATCTATATCTATTATTATCATGCTCTGTGTTGCAGGGGTGAGCAGGTGACTGGTGCTGTGGTGGACTGGGATGCCACTACTAATACCTTAGGCACAGCCTATCTGTCTTTGCCCCTTCCCTATTTCTGAAGCATCGATGTATACCAGTGAAATATTATCAGTAATTAATAATCATTAATTACCTGTCCTGGGTTTTCTTTGGCTGTAGTTCACCTTTGGTCGTTGCCGTGACAAGTCTGGAGTCAAGGTGGCCTCGCAATAGGCAGGGATGTAGCTTGCTTGATGTTCCCCTCACATGTTGCGTCATGGAGAATGCCCACCTGGAAAAAGAGAGAAGCGTGATAATATGTTCCTGGCAGACATTGATACTTAGAAAAGACAAAGGTGCAACATTAGGGCATGATAATGATTTTATCTTAACTCTAATATTATCTATTTACAATCTATCTTATCTATATATCTATCTACCTATCTTAACTTACCTTTAGGCGTATCTAATTACAATCTATCTTATCTATCTATCTATATATATATATATATATACATACATCTTAACTCTAATATTATCTATTTACAGTTATCTTATCTTATCTAATCTATCTATCTATCTATCTATCTATCTATCTATCTATCTATATCTATTATTATCATGCTCTGTGTTGCAGGGGTGAGCAGGTGACTGGTGCTGTGGCGGACTGGGATGCCACTACTAATACCTTAGGCACAGCCTATCTGTCTTTGCCCCTTCCCTATTGCCCTATTTCTGAAGCATCGATGTATACCAGTGAAATATTATCAGTAATTAATAATCATTAATTACCTGTCCTGGGTTTTCTTTGGCTGTAGTTCACCTTTGGTCGTTGCCGTGACAAGTCTGGAGTCAAGGTGGCCTCGCAATAGGCAGGGATGTAGCTTGCTTGATGTTCCCCTCACATGTTGCGTCATGGAGAATGCCCACCTGGAAAAAGAGAGAAGCGTGATAATATGTTCCTGGCAGACATTGATACTTAGAAAAGACAAAGGTGCAACATTAGGGCATGATAATGATTTGATCTTAACTCTAATATTATCTACTTACAATCTATCTTATCTATATATCTATCTACCTATCTTAACTTACCTTTAGGCGTATCTAATTACAATCTATCTTATCTATAGATATAGAAATATATATATTGATATATATATATATATACACATCTATCTTAACTCTAATATTATCTATTTACAGTTATCTTATCTTATCTAATCTATCTATCTATCTATCTATCTATCTATCTATCTATCTATCTCTATTATTATCATGCTCTGTGTTGCAGGGGTGAGCAGGTGACTGGTGCTGTGGTGGACTGGGATGCCACTACTAATACCTTAGGCACAGCCTATCTGTCTTTGCCCCTTCCCTATTTCTGAAGCATCGATGTATACCAGTGAAATATTATCAGTAATTAATAATCATTAATTACCTGTCCTGGGTTTTCTTTGGCTGTAGTTCACCTTTGGTCGTTGCCGTGACAAGTCTGGAGTCAAGGTGGCCTCGCAATAGGCAGGGATGTAGCTTGCTTGATGTTCCCCTCACATGTTGCGTCATGGAGAATGCCCACCTGGAAAAAGAGAGAAGCGTGATAATATGTTCCTGGCAGACATTGATACTTAGAAAAGACAAAGGTGCAACATAAGGGCATGATAATGATTTTATCTTAACTCTAATATTATCTATTTACAATCTATCTTATCTACATATCTATCTACCTATCTTAACTTACCTTTAGGCGTATCTAATTACAATCTATCTTATCTATATATATAGATATAGATATATATAGATATATATATACACATCTATCTTAACTCTAATATTATCTATTTACAGTTATCTTATCTTATCTAATCTATCTATCTATCTATCTATCTATCTATCTATCTATATCTATTATTATCATGCTCTGTGTTGCAGGGGTGAGCAGGTGACTGGTGCTGTGGTGGACTGGGATGCCACTACTAATACCTTAGGCACAGCCTATCTGTCTTTGCCCCTTCCCTATTTCTGAAGCATCGATGTATACCAGTGAAATATTATCAGTAATTAATAATCATTAATTACCTGTCCTGGGTTTTCTTTGGCTGTAGTTCACCTTTGGTCGTTGCCGTGACAAGTCTGGAGTCAAGGTGGCCTCGCAATAGGCAGGGATGTAGCTTGCTTGATGTTCCCCTCACATGTTGCGTCATGGAGAATGCCCACCTGGAAAAAGAGAGAAGCGTGATAATATGTTCCTGGCAGACATTGATACTTAGAAAAGACAAAGGTGCAACATTAGGGCATGATAATGATTTTATCTTAACTCTAATATTATCTATTTACAATCTATCTTATCTATATATCTATCTACCTATCTTAACTTACCTTTAGGCGTATCTAATTACAATCTATCTTATCTATCTATCTATCTATCTATCTATCTATCTATCTATCTATCTATCTATCTATCTATATATATATATATATATACATACATCTTAACTCTAATATTATCTATTTACAGTTATCTTATCTTATCTTATCTAATCTATCTATATCTATTATTATCATGCTCTGTGTTGCAGGGGTGAGCAGGTGACTGGTGCTGTGGCGGACTGGGATGCCACTACTAATACCTTAGGCACAGCCTATCTGTCTTTGCCCCTTCCCTATTGCCCTATTTCTGAAGCATCCATGTATACCAGTGAAATATTATCAGTAATTAATAATCATTAATTACCTGTCCTGGGTTTTCTTTGGCTGTATTTCCCCTTTGGTCGTTGCCGTGACAAGTCTGGAGTCAAGGTGGCCTCGCAATAGGCAGGGATGTAGCTTGCTTGATGTTCCCCTCACATGTTGCGTCATGGAGAATGCCCACCTGGAAAAAGAGAGAAGCGTGATAATATGTTCCTGGCAGACATTGATACTTAGAAAAGACAAAGGTGCAACATAAGGGCATGATAATGATTTTATCTTAACTCTAATATTATCTATTTACAATCTATCTTATCTACATATCTATCTACCTATCTTAACTTACCTTTAGGCGTATCTAATTACAATCTATCTTATCTATATATATAGATATAGATATATATAGATATATATATACACATCTATCTTAACTCTAATATTATCTATTTACAGTTATCTTATCTTATCTAATCTATCTATCTATCTATCTATCTATCTATCTATCTATCTATCTATATCTATTATTATCATGCTCTGTGTTGCAGGGGTGAGCAGGTGACTGGTGCTGTGGTGGACTGGGATGCCACTACTAATACCTTAGGCACAGCCTATCTGTCTTTGCCCCTTCCCTATTTCTGAAGCATCGATGTATACCAGTGAAATATTATCAGTAATTAATAATCATTAATTACCTGTCCTGGGTTTTCTTTGGCTGTAGTTCACCTTTGGTCGTTGCCGTGACAAGTCTGGAGTCAAGGTGGCCTCGCAATAGGCAGGGATGTAGCTTGCTTGATGTTCCCCTCACATGTTGCGTCATGGAGAATGCCCACCTGGAAAAAGAGAGAAGCGTGATAATATGTTCCTGGCAGACATTGATACTTAGAAAAGACAAAGGTGCAACATTAGGGCATGATAATGATTTTATCTTAACTCTAATATTATCTATTTACAATCTATCTTATCTATATATCTATCTACCTATCTTAACTTACCTTTAGGCGTATCTAATTACAATCTATCTTATCTATCTATCTATCTATCTATCTATCTATCTATCTATCTATATATATATATATATATACATACATCTTAACTCTAATATTATCTATTTACAGTTATCTTATCTTATCTAATCTATCTATCTATCTATCTATCTATCTATCTATCTATCTATCTATATCTATTATTATCATGCTCTGTGTTGCAGGGGTGAGCAGGTGACTGGTGCTGTGGCGGACTGGGATGCCACTACTAATACCTTAGGCACAGCCTATCTGTCTTTGCCCCTTCCCTATTGCCCTATTTCTGAAGCATCGATGTATACCAGTGAAATATTATCAGTAATTAATAATCATTAATTACCTGTCCTGGGTTTTCTTTGGCTGTATTTCCCCTTTGGTCGTTGCCGTGACAAGTCTGGAGTCAAGGTGGCCTCGCAATAGGCAGGGATGTAGCTTGCTTGATGTTCCCCTCACATGTTGCGTCATGGAGAATGCCCACCTGGAAAAAGAGAGAAGCGTGATAATATGTTCCTGGCAGACATTGATACTTAGAAAAGACAAAGGTGCAACATAAGGGCATGATAATGATTTTATCTTAACTCTAATATTATCTATTTACAATCTATCTTATCTACATATCTATCTACCTATCTTAACTTACCTTTAGGCGTATCTAATTACAATCTATCTTATCTATATATATAGATATAGATATATATAGATATATATATACACATCTATCTTAACTCTAATATTATCTATTTACAGTTATCTTATCTTATCTAATCTATCTATCTATCTATCTATCTATCTATATCTATTATTATCATGCTCTGTGTTGCAGGGGTGAGCAGGTGACTGGTGCTGTGGTGGACTGGGATGCCACTACTAATACCTTAGGCACAGCCTATCTGTCTTTGCCCCTTCCCTATTTCTGAAGCATCGATGTATACCAGTGAAATATTATCAGTAATTAATAATCATTAATTACCTGTCCTGGGTTTTCTTTGGCTGTAGTTCACCTTTGGTCGTTGCCGTGACAAGTCTGGAGTCAAGGTGGCCTCGCAATAGGCAGGGATGTAGCTTGCTTGATGTTCCCCTCACATGTTGCGTCATGGAGAATGCCCACCTGGAAAAAGAGAGAAGCGTGATAATATGTTCCTGGCAGACATTGATACTTAGAAAAGACAAAGGTGCAACATAAGGGCATGATAATGATTTTATCTTAACTCTAATATTATCTATTTACAATCTATCTTATCTACATATCTATCTACCTATCTTAACTTACCTTTAGGCGTATCTAATTACAATCTATCTTATCTATATATATAGATATAGATATATATAGATATATATATACACATCTATCTTAACTCTAATATTATCTATTTACAGTTATCTTATCTTATCTAATCTATCTATCTATCTATCTATCTATCTATCTATCTATCTATATCTATTATTATCATGCTCTGTGTTGCAGGGGTGAGCAGGTGACTGGTGCTGTGGTGGACTGGGATGCCACTACTAATACCTTAGGCACAGCCTATCTGTCTTTGCCCCTTCCCTATTTCTGAAGCATCGATGTATACCAGTGAAATATTATCAGTAATTAATAATCATTAATTACCTGTCCTGGGTTTTCTTTGGCTGTAGTTCACCTTTGGTCGTTGCCGTGACAAGTCTGGAGTCAAGGTGGCCTCGCAATAGGCAGGGATGTAGCTTGCTTGATGTTCCCCTCACATGTTGCGTCATGGAGAATGCCCACCTGGAAAAAGAGAGAAGCGTGATAATATGTTCCTGGCAGACATTGATACTTAGAAAAGACAAAGGTGCAACATTAGGGCATGATAATGATTTTATCTTAACTCTAATATTATCTATTTACAATCTATCTTATCTATATATCTATCTACCTATCTTAACTTACCTTTAGGCGTATCTAATTACAATCTATCTTATCTATCTATCTATCTATCTATCTATCTATCTATCTATCTATATATATATATATATATACATACATCTTAACTCTAATATTATCTATTTACAGTTATCTTATCTTATCTTATCTAATCTATCTATATCTATTATTATCATGCTCTGTGTTGCAGGGGTGAGCAGGTGACTGGTGCTGTGGCGGACTGGGATGCCACTACTAATACCTTAGGCACAGCCTATCTGTCTTTGCCCCTTCCCTATTGCCCTATTTCTGAAGCATCCATGTATACCAGTGAAATATTATCAGTAATTAATAATCATTAATTACCTGTCCTGGGTTTTCTTTGGCTGTATTTCCCCTTTGGTCGTTGCCGTGACAAGTCTGGAGTCAAGGTGGCCTCGCAATAGGCAGGGATGTAGCTTGCTTGATGTTCCCCTCACATGTTGCGTCATGGAGAATGCCCACCTGGAAAAAGAGAGAAGCGTGATAATATGTTCCTGGCAGACATTGATACTTAGAAAAGACAAAGGTGCAACATAAGGGCATGATAATGATTTTATCTTAACTCTAATATTATCTATTTACAATCTATCTTATCTACATATCTATCTACCTATCTTAACTTACCTTTAGGCGTATCTAATTACAATCTATCTTATCTATATATATAGATATAGATATATATAGATATATATATACACATCTATCTTAACTCTAATATTATCTATTTACAGTTATCTTATCTTATCTAATCTATCTATCTATCTATCTATCTATCTATCTATCTATCTATCTATATCTATTATTATCATGCTCTGTGTTGCAGGGGTGAGCAGGTGACTGGTGCTGTGGTGGACTGGGATGCCACTACTAATACCTTAGGCACAGCCTATCTGTCTTTGCCCCTTCCCTATTTCTGAAGCATCGATGTATACCAGTGAAATATTATCAGTAATTAATAATCATTAATTACCTGTCCTGGGTTTTCTTTGGCTGTAGTTCACCTTTGGTCGTTGCCGTGACAAGTCTGGAGTCAAGGTGGCCTCGCAATAGGCAGGGATGTAGCTTGCTTGATGTTCCCCTCACATGTTGCGTCATGGAGAATGCCCACCTGGAAAAAGAGAGAAGCGTGATAATATGTTCCTGGCAGACATTGATACTTAGAAAAGACAAAGGTGCAACATTAGGGCATGATAATGATTTTATCTTAACTCTAATATTATCTATTTACAATCTATCTTATCTATATATCTATCTACCTATCTTAACTTACCTTTAGGCGTATCTAATTACAATCTATCTTATCTATCTATCTATCTATCTATCTATCTATCTATATATATATATATATATACATACATCTTAACTCTAATATTATCTATTTACAGTTATCTTATCTTATCTAATCTATCTATCTATCTATCTATCTATCTATCTATCTATCTATCTATATCTATTATTATCATGCTCTGTGTTGCAGGGGTGAGCAGGTGACTGGTGCTGTGGCGGACTGGGATGCCACTACTAATACCTTAGGCACAGCCTATCTGTCTTTGCCCCTTCCCTATTGCCCTATTTCTGAAGCATCGATGTATACCAGTGAAATATTATCAGTAATTAATAATCATTAATTACCTGTCCTGGGTTTTCTTTGGCTGTATTTCCCCTTTGGTCGTTGCCGTGACAAGTCTGGAGTCAAGGTGGCCTCGCAATAGGCAGGGATGTAGCTTGCTTGATGTTCCCCTCACATGTTGCGTCATGGAGAATGCCCACCTGGAAAAAGAGAGAAGCGTGATAATATGTTCCTGGCAGACATTGATACTTAGAAAAGACAAAGGTGCAACATAAGGGCATGATAATGATTTTATCTTAACTCTAATATTATCTATTTACAATCTATCTTATCTACATATCTATCTACCTATCTTAACTTACCTTTAGGCGTATCTAATTACAATCTATCTTATCTATATATATAGATATAGATATATATAGATATATATATACACATCTATCTTAACTCTAATATTATCTATTTACAGTTATCTTATCTTATCTAATCTATCTATCTATCTATCTATCTATCTATATCTATTATTATCATGCTCTGTGTTGCAGGGGTGAGCAGGTGACTGGTGCTGTGGTGGACTGGGATGCCACTACTAATACCTTAGGCACAGCCTATCTGTCTTTGCCCCTTCCCTATTTCTGAAGCATCGATGTATACCAGTGAAATATTATCAGTAATTAATAATCATTAATTACCTGTCCTGGGTTTTCTTTGGCTGTAGTTCACCTTTGGTCGTTGCCGTGACAAGTCTGGAGTCAAGGTGGCCTCGCAATAGGCAGGGATGTAGCTTGCTTGATGTTCCCCTCACATGTTGCGTCATGGAGAATGCCCACCTGGAAAAAGAGAGAAGCGTGATAATATGTTCCTGGCAGACATTGATACTTAGAAAAGACAAAGGTGCAACATAAGGGCATGATAATGATTTTATCTTAACTCTAATATTATCTATTTACAATCTATCTTATCTACATATCTATCTACCTATCTTAACTTACCTTTAGGCGTATCTAATTACAATCTATCTTATCTATATATATAGATATAGATATATATAGATATATATATACACATCTATCTTAACTCTAATATTATCTATTTACAGTTATCTTATCTTATCTAATCTATCTATCTATCTATCTATCTATCTATCTATCTATCTATATCTATTATTATCATGCTCTGTGTTGCAGGGGTGAGCAGGTGACTGGTGCTGTGGTGGACTGGGATGCCACTACTAATACCTTAGGCACAGCCTATCTGTCTTTGCCCCTTCCCTATTTCTGAAGCATCGATGTATACCAGTGAAATATTATCAGTAATTAATAATCATTAATTACCTGTCCTGGGTTTTCTTTGGCTGTAGTTCACCTTTGGTCGTTGCCGTGACAAGTCTGGAGTCAAGGTGGCCTCGCAATAGGCAGGGATGTAGCTTGCTTGATGTTCCCCTCACATGTTGCGTCATGGAGAATGCCCACCTGGAAAAAGAGAGAAGCGTGATAATATGTTCCTGGCAGACATTGATACTTAGAAAAGACAAAGGTGCAACATTAGGGCATGATAATGATTTTATCTTAACTCTAATATTATCTATTTACAATCTATCTTATCTATATATCTATCTACCTATCTTAACTTACCTTTAGGCGTATCTAATTACAATCTATCTTATCTATCTATCTATCTATCTATCTATCTATCTATCTATCTATCTATCTATATATATATATATATATACATACATCTTAACTCTAATATTATCTATTTACAGTTATCTTATCTTATCTTATCTAATCTATCTATATCTATTATTATCATGCTCTGTGTTGCAGGGGTGAGCAGGTGACTGGTGCTGTGGCGGACTGGGATGCCACTACTAATACCTTAGGCACAGCCTATCTGTCTTTGCCCCTTCCCTATTGCCCTATTTCTGAAGCATCCATGTATACCAGTGAAATATTATCAGTAATTAATAATCATTAATTACCTGTCCTGGGTTTTCTTTGGCTGTATTTCCCCTTTGGTCGTTGCCGTGACAAGTCTGGAGTCAAGGTGGCCTCGCAATAGGCAGGGATGTAGCTTGCTTGATGTTCCCCTCACATGTTGCGTCATGGAGAATGCCCACCTGGAAAAAGAGAGAAGCGTGATAATATGTTCCTGGCAGACATTGATACTTAGAAAAGACAAAGGTGCAACATAAGGGCATGATAATGATTTTATCTTAACTCTAATATTATCTATTTACAATCTATCTTATCTACATATCTATCTACCTATCTTAACTTACCTTTAGGCGTATCTAATTACAATCTATCTTATCTATATATATAGATATAGATATATATAGATATATATATACACATCTATCTTAACTCTAATATTATCTATTTACAGTTATCTTATCTTATCTAATCTATCTATCTATCTATCTATCTATCTATCTATCTATCTATATCTATTATTATCATGCTCTGTGTTGCAGGGGTGAGCAGGTGACTGGTGCTGTGGTGGACTGGGATGCCACTACTAATACCTTAGGCACAGCCTATCTGTCTTTGCCCCTTCCCTATTTCTGAAGCATCGATGTATACCAGTGAAATATTATCAGTAATTAATAATCATTAATTACCTGTCCTGGGTTTTCTTTGGCTGTAGTTCACCTTTGGTCGTTGCCGTGACAAGTCTGGAGTCAAGGTGGCCTCGCAATAGGCAGGGATGTAGCTTGCTTGATGTTCCCCTCACATGTTGCGTCATGGAGAATGCCCACCTGGAAAAAGAGAGAAGCGTGATAATATGTTCCTGGCAGACATTGATACTTAGAAAAGACAAAGGTGCAACATTAGGGCATGATAATGATTTTATCTTAACTCTAATATTATCTATTTACAATCTATCTTATCTATATATCTATCTACCTATCTTAACTTACCTTTAGGCGTATCTAATTACAATCTATCTTATCTATCTATCTATATATATATATATATACATACATCTTAACTCTAATATTATCTATTTACAGTTATCTTATCTTATCTAATCTATCTATCTATCTATCTATCTATCTATCTATCTATCTATCTATCTATCTATCTATATCTATTATTATCATGCTCTGTGTTGCAGGGGTGAGCAGGTGACTGGTGCTGTGGCGGACTGGGATGCCACTACTAATACCTTAGGCACAGCCTATCTGTCTTTGCCCCTTCCCTATTGCCCTATTTCTGAAGCATCGATGTATACCAGTGAAATATTATCAGTAATTAATAATCATTAATTACCTGTCCTGGGTTTTCTTTGGCTGTATTTCCCCTTTGGTCGTTGCCGTGACAAGTCTGGAGTCAAGGTGGCCTCGCAATAGGCAGGGATGTAGCTTGCTTGATGTTCCCCTCACATGTTGCGTCATGGAGAATGCCCACCTGGAAAAAGAGAGAAGCGTGATAATATGTTCCTGGCAGACATTGATACTTAGAAAAGACAAAGGTGCAACATAAGGGCATGATAATGATTTTATCTTAACTCTAATATTATCTATTTACAATCTATCTTATCTACATATCTATCTACCTATCTTAACTTACCTTTAGGCGTATCTAATTACAATCTATCTTATCTATATATATAGATATAGATATATATAGATATATATATACACATCTATCTTAACTCTAATATTATCTATTTACAGTTATCTTATCTTATCTAATCTATCTATCTATCTATATCTATTATTATCATGCTCTGTGTTGCAGGGGTGAGCAGGTGACTGGTGCTGTGGTGGACTGGGATGCCACTACTAATACCTTAGGCACAGCCTATCTGTCTTTGCCCCTTCCCTATTTCTGAAGCATCGATGTATACCAGTGAAATATTATCAGTAATTAATAATCATTAATTACCTGTCCTGGGTTTTCTTTGGCTGTAGTTCACCTTTGGTCGTTGCCGTGACAAGTCTGGAGTCAAGGTGGCCTCGCAATAGGCAGGGATGTAGCTTGCTTGATGTTCCCCTCACATGTTGCGTCATGGAGAATGCCCACCTGGAAAAAGAGAGAAGCGTGATAATATGTTCCTGGCAGACATTGATACTTAGAAAAGACAAAGGTGCAACATAAGGGCATGATAATGATTTTATCTTAACTCTAATATTATCTATTTACAATCTATCTTATCTACATATCTATCTACCTATCTTAACTTACCTTTAGGCGTATCTAATTACAATCTATCTTATCTATATATATAGATATAGATATATATAGATATATATATACACATCTATCTTAACTCTAATATTATCTATTTACAGTTATCTTATCTTATCTAATCTATCTATCTATCTATCTATCTATCTATCTATATCTATTATTATCATGCTCTGTGTTGCAGGGGTGAGCAGGTGACTGGTGCTGTGGTGGACTGGGATGCCACTACTAATACCTTAGGCACAGCCTATCTGTCTTTGCCCCTTCCCTATTTCTGAAGCATCGATGTATACCAGTGAAATATTATCAGTAATTAATAATCATTAATTACCTGTCCTGGGTTTTCTTTGGCTGTAGTTCACCTTTGGTCGTTGCCGTGACAAGTCTGGAGTCAAGGTGGCCTCGCAATAGGCAGGGATGTAGCTTGCTTGATGTTCCCCTCACATGTTGCGTCATGGAGAATGCCCACCTGGAAAAAGAGAGAAGCGTGATAATATGTTCCTGGCAGACATTGATACTTAGAAAAGACAAAGGTGCAACATTAGGGCATGATAATGATTTTATCTTAACTCTAATATTATCTATTTACAATCTATCTTATCTATATATCTATCTACCTATCTTAACTTACCTTTAGGCGTATCTAATTACAATCTATCTTATCTATCTATCTATCTATCTATCTATCTATCTATCTATCTATCTATCTATCTATATATATATATACATACATACATCTTAACTATAATATTATCTATTTACAGTTATCTTATCTTATCTAATCTATCTATCTATCTATCTATCTATCTATCTATCTATCTATCTATCTATATCTATTATTATCATGCTCTGTGTTGCAGGGGTGAGCAGGTGACTGGTGCTGTGGCGGACTGGGATGCCACTACTAATACCTTAGGCACAGCCTATCTGTCTTTGCCCCTTCCCTATTGCCCTATTTCTGAAGCATCGATGTATACCAGTGAAATATTATCAGTAATTAATAATCATTAATTACCTGTCCTGTGTTTTCTTTGGCTGTATTTCCCCTTTGGTCGTTGCCGTGACAAGTCTGGAGTCAAGGTGGCCTCGCAATAGGCAGGGATGTAGCTTGCTTGATGTTCCCCTCACATGTTGCGTCATGGAGAATGCCCACCTGGAAAAAGAGAGAAGCGTGATAATATGTTCCTGGCAGACATTGATACTTAGAAAAGACAAAGGTGCAACATAAGGGCATGATAATGATTTTATCTTAACTCTAATATTATCTATTTACAATCTATCTTATCTACATATCTATCTACCTATCTTAACTTACCTTTAGGCGTATCTAATTACAATCTATCTTATCTATATATATAGATATAGATATATATAGATATATATATACACATCTATCTTAACTCTAATATTATCTATTTACAGTTATCTTATCTTATCTAATCTATCTATCTATCTATCTATCTATCTATCTATCTATCTATCTATCTATATCTATTATTATCATGCTCTGTGTTGCAGGGGTGAGCAGGTGACTGGTGCTGTGGTGGACTGGGATGCCACTACTAATACCTTAGGCACAGCCTATCTGTCTTTGCCCCTTCCCTATTTCTGAAGCATCGATGTATACCAGTGAAATATTATCAGTAATTAATAATCATTAATTACCTGTCCTGGGTTTTCTTTGGCTGTAGTTCACCTTTGGTCGTTGCCGTGACAAGTCTGGAGTCAAGGTGGCCTCGCAATAGGCAGGGATGTAGCTTGCTTGATGTTCCCCTCACATGTTGCGTCATGGAGAATGCCCACCTGGAAAAAGAGAGAAGCGTGATAATATGTTCCTGGCAGACATTGATACTTAGAAAAGACAAAGGTGCAACATAAGGGCATGATAATGATTTTATCTTAACTCTAATATTATCTATTTACAATCTATCTTATCTACATATCTATCTACCTATCTTAACTTACCTTTAGGCGTATCTAATTACAATCTATCTTATCTATATATATAGATATAGATATATATAGATATATATATACACATCTATCTTAACTCTAATATTATCTATTTACAGTTATCTTATCTTATCTAATCTATCTATCTATCTATCTATCTATCTATCTATCTATCTATCTATATCTATTATTATCATGCTCTGTGTTGCAGGGGTGAGCAGGTGACTGGTGCTGTGGTGGACTGGGATGCCACTACTAATACCTTAGGCACAGCCTATCTGTCTTTGCCCCTTCCCTATTTCTGAAGCATCGATGTATACCAGTGAAATATTATCAGTAATTAATAATCATTAATTACCTGTCCTGGGTTTTCTTTGGCTGTAGTTCACCTTTGGTCGTTGCCGTGACAAGTCTGGAGTCAAGGTGGCCTCGCAATAGGCAGGGATGTAGCTTGCTTGATGTTCCCCTCACATGTTGCGTCATGGAGAATGCCCACCTGGAAAAAGAGAGAAGCGTGATAATATGTTCCTGGCAGACATTGATACTTAGAAAAGACAAAGGTGCAACATTAGGGCATGATAATGATTTTATCTTAACTCTAATATTATCTATTTACAATCTATCTTATCTATATATCTATCTACCTATCTTAACTTACCTTTAGGCGTATCTAATTACAATCTATCTTATCTATCTATCTATATATATATATATATACATACATCTTAACTCTAATATTATCTATTTACAGTTATCTTATCTTATCTAATCTATCTATCTATCTATCTATCTATCTATCTATCTATCTATCTATATCTATTATTATCATGCTCTGTGTTGCAGGGGTGAGCAGGTGACTGGTGCTGTGGCGGACTGGGATGCCACTACTAATACCTTAGGCACAGCCTATCTGTCTTTGCCCCTTCCCTATTGCCCTATTTCTGAAGCATCGATGTATACCAGTGAAATATTATCAGTAATTAATAATCATTAATTACCTGTCCTGGGTTTTCTTTGGCTGTATTTCCCCTTTGGTCGTTGCCGTGACAAGTCTGGAGTCAAGGTGGCCTCGCAATAGGCAGGGATGTAGCTTGCTTGATGTTCCCCTCACATGTTGCGTCATGGAGAATGCCCACCTGGAAAAAGAGAGAAGCGTGATAATATGTTCCTGGCAGACATTGATACTTAGAAAAGACAAAGGTGCAACATAAGGGCATGATAATGATTTTATCTTAACTCTAATATTATCTATTTACAATCTATCTTATCTACATATCTATCTACCTATCTTAACTTACCTTTAGGCGTATCTAATTACAATCTATCTTATCTATATATATAGATATAGATATATATAGATATATATATACACATCTATCTTAACTCTAATATTATCTATTTACAGTTATCTTATCTTATCTAATCTATCTATCTATCTATATCTATTATTATCATGCTCTGTGTTGCAGGGGTGAGCAGGTGACTGGTGCTGTGGTGGACTGGGATGCCACTACTAATACCTTAGGCACAGCCTATCTGTCTTTGCCCCTTCCCTATTTCTGAAGCATCGATGTATACCAGTGAAATATTATCAGTAATTAATAATCATTAATTACCTGTCCTGGGTTTTCTTTGGCTGTAGTTCACCTTTGGTCGTTGCCGTGACAAGTCTGGAGTCAAGGTGGCCTCGCAATAGGCAGGGATGTAGCTTGCTTGATGTTCCCCTCACATGTTGCGTCATGGAGAATGCCCACCTGGAAAAAGAGAGAAGCGTGATAATATGTTCCTGGCAGACATTGATACTTAGAAAAGACAAAGGTGCAACATAAGGGCATGATAATGATTTTATCTTAACTCTAATATTATCTATTTACAATCTATCTTATCTACATATCTATCTACCTATCTTAACTTACCTTTAGGCGTATCTAATTACAATCTATCTTATCTATATATATAGATATAGATATATATAGATATATATATACACATCTATCTTAACTCTAATATTATCTATTTACAGTTATCTTATCTTATCTAATCTATCTATCTATCTATCTATCTATCTATCTATCTATTATTATCATGCTCTGTGTTGCAGGGGTGAGCAGGTGACTGGTGCTGTGGTGGACTGGGATGCCACTACTAATACCTTAGGCACAGCCTATCTGTCTTTGCCCCTTCCCTATTTCTGAAGCATCGATGTATACCAGTGAAATATTATCAGTAATTAATAATCATTAATTACCTGTCCTGGGTTTTCTTTGGCTGTAGTTCACCTTTGGTCGTTGCCGTGACAAGTCTGGAGTCAAGGTGGCCTCGCAATAGGCAGGGATGTAGCTTGCTTGATGTTCCCCTCACATGTTGCGTCATGGAGAATGCCCACCTGGAAAAAGAGAGAAGCGTGATAATATGTTCCTGGCAGACATTGATACTTAGAAAAGACAAAGGTGCAACATAAGGGCATGATAATGATTTTATCTTAACTCTAATATTATCTATTTACAATCTATCTTATCTACATATCTATCTACCTATCTTAACTTACCTTTAGGCGTATCTAATTACAATCTATCTTATCTATATATATAGATATAGATATATATAGATATATATATACACATCTATCTTAACTCTAATATTATCTATTTACAGTTATCTTATCTTATCTAATCTATCTATCTATCTATCTATCTATCTATCTATCTATATCTATTATTATCATGCTCTGTGTTGCAGGGGTGAGCAGGTGACTGGTGCTGTGGTGGACTGGGATGCCACTACTAATACCTTAGGCACAGCCTATCTGTCTTTGCCCCTTCCCTATTTCTGAAGCATCGATGTATACCAGTGAAATATTATCAGTAATTAATAATCATTAATTACCTGTCCTGGGTTTTCTTTGGCTGTAGTTCACCTTTGGTCGTTGCCGTGACAAGTCTGGAGTCAAGGTGGCCTCGCAATAGGCAGGGATGTAGCTTGCTTGATGTTCCCCTCACATGTTGCGTCATGGAGAATGCCCACCTGGAAAAAGAGAGAAGCGTGATAATATGTTCCTGGCAGACATTGATACTTAGAAAAGACAAAGGTGCAACATTAGGGCATGATAATGATTTTATCTTAACTCTAATATTATCTATTTACAATCTATCTTATCTATATATCTATCTACCTATCTTAACTTACCTTTAGGCGTATCTAATTACAATCTATCTTATCTATCTATCTATCTATCTATCTATCTATCTATCTATCTATCTATCTATATATATATATACATACATACATCTTAACTCTAATATTATCTATTTACAGTTATCTTATCTTATCTAATCTATCTATCTATCTATCTATCTATCTATCTATCTATCTATCTATCTATCTATATCTATTATTATCATGCTCTGTGTTGCAGGGGTGAGCAGGTGACTGGTGCTGTGGCGGACTGGGATGCCACTACTAATACCTTAGGCACAGCCTATCTGTCTTTGCCCCTTCCCTATTGCCCTATTTCTGAAGCATCGATGTATACCAGTGAAATATTATCAGTAATTAATAATCATTAATTACCTGTCCTGTGTTTTCTTTGGCTGTATTTCCCCTTTGGTCGTTGCCGTGACAAGTCTGGAGTCAAGGTGGCCTCGCAATAGGCAGGGATGTAGCTTGCTTGATGTTCCCCTCACATGTTGCGTCATGGAGAATGCCCACCTGGAAAAAGAGAGAAGCGTGATAATATGTTCCTGGCAGACATTGATACTTAGAAAAGACAAAGGTGCAACATAAGGGCATGATAATGATTTTATCTTAACTCTAATATTATCTATTTACAATCTATCTTATCTACATATCTATCTACCTATCTTAACTTACCTTTAGGCGTATCTAATTACAATCTATCTTATCTATATATATAGATATAGATATATATAGATATATATATACACATCTATCTTAACTCTAATATTATCTATTTACAGTTATCTTATCTTATCTAATCTATCTATCTATCTATATCTATTATTATCATGCTCTGTGTTGCAGGGGTGAGCAGGTGACTGGTGCTGTGGTGGACTGGGATGCCACTACTAATACCTTAGGCACAGCCTATCTGTCTTTGCCCCTTCCCTATTTCTGAAGCATCGATGTATACCAGTGAAATATTATCAGTAATTAATAATCATTAATTACCTGTCCTGGGTTTTCTTTGGCTGTAGTTCACCTTTGGTCGTTGCCGTGACAAGTCTGGAGTCAAGGTGGCCTCGCAATAGGCAGGGATGTAGCTTGCTTGATGTTCCCCTCACATGTTGCGTCATGGAGAATGCCCACCTGGAAAAAGAGAGAAGCGTGATAATATGTTCCTGGCAGACATTGATACTTAGAAAAGACAAAGGTGCAACATAAGGGCATGATAATGATTTTATCTTAACTCTAATATTATCTATTTACAATCTATCTTATCTACATATCTATCTACCTATCTTAACTTACCTTTAGGCGTATCTAATTACAATCTATCTTATCTATATATATAGATATAGATATATATAGATATATATATACACATCTATCTTAACTCTAATATTATCTATTTACAGTTATCTTATCTTATCTAATCTATCTATCTATCTATCTATCTATCTATCTATCTATTATTATCATGCTCTGTGTTGCAGGGGTGAGCAGGTGACTGGTGCTGTGGTGGACTGGGATGCCACTACTAATACCTTAGGCACAGCCTATCTGTCTTTGCCCCTTCCCTATTTCTGAAGCATCGATGTATACCAGTGAAATATTATCAGTAATTAATAATCATTAATTACCTGTCCTGGGTTTTCTTTGGCTGTAGTTCACCTTTGGTCGTTGCCGTGACAAGTCTGGAGTCAAGGTGGCCTCGCAATAGGCAGGGATGTAGCTTGCTTGATGTTCCCCTCACATGTTGCGTCATGGAGAATGCCCACCTGGAAAAAGAGAGAAGCGTGATAATATGTTCCTGGCAGACATTGATACTTAGAAAAGACAAAGGTGCAACATAAGGGCATGATAATGATTTTATCTTAACTCTAATATTATCTATTTACAATCTATCTTATCTACATATCTATCTACCTATCTTAACTTACCTTTAGGCGTATCTAATTACAATCTATCTTATCTATATATATAGATATAGATATATATAGATATATATATACACATCTATCTTAACTCTAATATTATCTATTTACAGTTATCTTATCTTATCTAATCTATCTATCTATCTATCTATCTATCTATCTATATCTATTATTATCATGCTCTGTGTTGCAGGGGTGAGCAGGTGACTGGTGCTGTGGTGGACTGGGATGCCACTACTAATACCTTAGGCACAGCCTATCTGTCTTTGCCCCTTCCCTATTTCTGAAGCATCGATGTATACCAGTGAAATATTATCAGTAATTAATAATCATTAATTACCTGTCCTGGGTTTTCTTTGGCTGTAGTTCACCTTTGGTCGTTGCCGTGACAAGTCTGGAGTCAAGGTGGCCTCGCAATAGGCAGGGATGTAGCTTGCTTGATGTTCCCCTCACATGTTGCGTCATGGAGAATGCCCACCTGGAAAAAGAGAGAAGCGTGATAATATGTTCCTGGCAGACATTGATACTTAGAAAAGACAAAGGTGCAACATTAGGGCATGATAATGATTTTATCTTAACTCTAATATTATCTATTTACAATCTATCTTATCTATATATCTATCTACCTATCTTAACTTACCTTTAGGCGTATCTAATTACAATCTATCTTATCTATCTATCTATCTATCTATCTATCTATCTATCTATCTATCTATATATATATATATATATACATACATCTTAACTCTAATATTATCTATTTACAGTTATCTTATCTTATCTTATCTAATCTATCTATATCTATTATTATCATGCTCTGTGTTGCAGGGGTGAGCAGGTGACTGGTGCTGTGGCGGACTGGGATGCCACTACTAATACCTTAGGCACAGCCTATCTGTCTTTGCCCCTTCCCTATTGCCCTATTTCTGAAGCATCCATGTATACCAGTGAAATATTATCAGTAATTAATAATCATTAATTACCTGTCCTGGGTTTTCTTTGGCTGTATTTCCCCTTTGGTCGTTGCCGTGACAAGTCTGGAGTCAAGGTGGCCTCGCAATAGGCAGGGATGTAGCTTGCTTGATGTTCCCCTCACATGTTGCGTCATGGAGAATGCCCACCTGGAAAAAGAGAGAAGCGTGATAATATGTTCCTGGCAGACATTGATACTTAGAAAAGACAAAGGTGCAACATAAGGGCATGATAATGATTTTATCTTAACTCTAATATTATCTATTTACAATCTATCTTATCTACATATCTATCTACCTATCTTAACTTACCTTTAGGCGTATCTAATTACAATCTATCTTATCTATATATATAGATATAGATATATATAGATATATATATACACATCTATCTTAACTCTAATATTATCTATTTACAGTTATACTTATCTTATCTAATCTATCTATCTATCTATCTATCTATCTATCTCTATTATTATCATGCTCTGTGTTGCAGGGGTGAGCAGGTGACTGGTGCTGTGGTGGACTGGGATGCCACTACTAATACCTTAGGCACAGCCTATCTGTCTTTGCCCCTTCCCTATTTCTGAAGCATCGATGTATACCAGTGAAATATTATCAGTAATTAATAATCATTAATTACCTGTCCTGGGTTTTCTTTGGCTGTAGTTCACCTTTGGTCGTTGCCGTGACAAGTCTGGAGTCAAGGTGGCCTCGCAATAGGCAGGGATGTAGCTTGCTTGATGTTCCCCTCACATGTTGCGTCATGGAGAATGCCCACCTGGAAAAGAGAGAAGCGTGATAATATGTTCCTCTGGCAGACATTGATACTTAGAAAAGACAAAGGGTGCAACATAAGGGCATGATAATTGATTTTATCTTAACTCTAATATTATCTATTTACAATCTATCTTATCTACATATCTATCTACCTATCTTAACTTACCTTTAGGCGTATCTAATTACAATCTATCTTATCTATATATATAGATATAGATATATATAGATATATATATACACATCTATCTTAACTCTAATATTATCTATTACATTTACAGTTATCTTATCTTATCTAATCTATCTATCTATCTATCTATCTATCTATCTATCTATCTATCTATCTATATCTATTATTATCATGCTCTGTGTTGCAGGGGGTTGAGCAGGTGACTGGTGCTGTGGTGGACTGGGATGCCACTACTAATACCTTAGCACAGCCTATCTGTCTTTGCCCCTTCCCTATTTCTGAAGCATCGATGTATACCAGTGAAATATTATCAGTAATTAATAATCATTAATTACCTGTCCTGGGTTTTCTTTGGCTGTAGTTCACCTTTGGTCGTTGCCGTGGACAAGTCTGGAGTCAAGGTGGCCTCGCAATAGGCAGGGATGTAGCTTGCTTGATGTTCCCCTCACATGTTGCGTCATGGAGAATGCCCACCTGGAAAAAGAGAGAAGCGTGATAATATGTTCCTGGCAGACATTGATACTTAGAAAAGACAAAGGTGCAACATAAGGGCATGATAATGATTTTATCTTAACTCTAATATTATCTATTTACAATCTATCTTAATCTACCATATCTATCTCCTATGTCTTAACTTACCTTTAGGCGTATCTAATTACAATCATCTATCTGATCTATATATATAGATATAGATATATATAGATATATATATACACATCTATCTTAACTCTAATATTATCTATTTACAGTTATCTTATCTTATCTAATCTATCTATCTATCTATCTATCTATCTATCTATCTATCTATCTATATCTATTATTATCATGCTCTGTGTTGCAGGGGTGAGCAGGTGACTGGTGCTGTGGTGGACTGGGATGCCACTACTAATACCTTAGGCACAGCCTATCTGTCTTTGCCCCTTCCCTATTTCTGAAGCATCGATGTATACCAGTGAAATATTATCAGTAATTAATAATCATTAATTACCTGTCCTGGGTTTTCTTTGGCTGTTAGTTCACCTTTGGTCGTTGCCGTGACAAGTCTGGAGTCAAGGTGGCCTCGCAATAGGCAGGGATGTAGCTTGCTTGATGTTCCCCCTCACATGTTGCGTCATGGAGAATGCCCACCTGGAAAAAGAGAGAAGCGGTGATAATATGTTCCTGGCAGACATTGATACTTAGAGAAAAGACTAAGGTGCAACATTAGGGCATGATAATGATTTTATCTTAACTCTAATATTATCTATTTACAATCTATCTTATCTATATATCTATCTACCTATCTTAACTTACCTTTAGGCGTATCTAATTACAATCTATCTTATCTATCTAGTCTATATATGTATATATATATACATACATCTTAACTCTAATATTATCTATTTACAGTTAATCTTATCTTATCTAAGCTATCTATCTATCTATCTATCTAATCTATCTATCTATCTATCTATTATATCTAGAGCAGGTGACTGGTGCTGTGGCGGACTGGGATGCCACTACTAATACCTTAGGCACAGCCTATCTGTCTTTGCCCCTTCCCTATTGCCCTATTTCTGAAGCATCGATGTATACCAGTGAAATATTATCAGTAATTAATAATCATTAATTACCTGTCCTGGGTTTTCTTTGGCTGTATTTCCCCTTTGGTCGTTGCCGTGACAAGTCTGGAGTCAAGGTGGCCTCGCAATAGGCAGGGATGTAGCTTGCTTGATGTTCCCCTCACATGTTGCGTCATGGAGAATGCCCACCTGGAAAAAGAGAGAAGCGTGATAATATGTTCCTGGCAGACATTGATACTTAGAAAAGACAAAGGTGCAACATAAGGGCATGATAATGATTTTATCTTAACTCTAATATTATCTATTTACAATCTATCTTATCTACATATCTATCTACCTATCTTAACTTACCTTTAGGCGTATCTAATTACAATCTATCTTATCTATATATATAGATATAGATATATATAGATATATATATACACATCTATCTTAACTCTAATATTATCTATTTACAGTTATCTTATCTTATCTAATCTATCTATCTATCTATATCTATTATTATCATGCTCTGTGTTGCAGGGGTGAGCAGGTGACTGGTGCTGTGGTGGACTGGGATGCCACTACTAATACCTTAGGCACAGCCTATCTGTCTTTGCCCCTTCCCTATTTCTGAAGCATCGATGTATACCAGTGAAATATTATCAGTAATTAATAATCATTAATTACCTGTCCTGGGTTTTCTTTGGCTGTAGTTCACCTTTGGTCGTTGCCGTGACAAGTCTGGAGTCAAGGTGGCCTCGCAATAGGCAGGGATGTAGCTTGCTTGATGTTCCCCTCACATGTTGCGTCATGGAGAATGCCCACCTGGAAAAAGAGAGAAGCGTGATAATATGTTCCTGGCAGACATTGATACTTAGAAAAGACAAAGGTGCAACATAAGGGCATGATAATGATTTTATCTTAACTCTAATATTATCTATTTACAATCTATCTTATCTACATATCTATCTACCTATCTTAACTTACCTTTAGGCGTATCTAATTACAATCTATCTTATCTATATATATAGATATAGATATATATAGATATATATATACACATCTATCTTAACTCTAATATTATCTATTTACAGTTATCTTATCTTATCTAATCTATCTATCTATCTATCTATCTATCTATCTATCTATTATTATCATGCTCTGTGTTGCAGGGGTGAGCAGGTGACTGGTGCTGTGGTGGACTGGGATGCCACTACTAATACCTTAGGCACAGCCTATCTGTCTTTGCCCCTTCCCTATTTCTGAAGCATCGATGTATACCAGTGAAATATTATCAGTAATTAATAATCATTAATTACCTGTCCTGGGTTTTCTTTGGCTGTAGTTCACCTTTGGTCGTTGCCGTGACAAGTCTGGAGTCAAGGTGGCCTCGCAATAGGCAGGGATGTAGCTTGCTTGATGTTCCCCTCACATGTTGCGTCATGGAGAATGCCCACCTGGAAAAAGAGAGAAGCGTGATAATATGTTCCTGGCAGACATTGATACTTAGAAAAGACAAAGGTGCAACATAAGGGCATGATAATGATTTTATCTTAACTCTAATATTATCTATTTACAATCTATCTTATCTACATATCTATCTACCTATCTTAACTTACCTTTAGGCGTATCTAATTACAATCTATCTTATCTATATATATAGATATAGATATATATAGATATATATATACACATCTATCTTAACTCTAATATTATCTATTTACAGTTATCTTATCTTATCTAATCTATCTATCTATCTATCTATCTATCTATCTATCTATATCTATTATTATCATGCTCTGTGTTGCAGGGGTGAGCAGGTGACTGGTGCTGTGGTGGACTGGGATGCCACTACTAATACCTTAGGCACAGCCTATCTGTCTTTGCCCCTTCCCTATTTCTGAAGCATCGATGTATACCAGTGAAATATTATCAGTAATTAATAATCATTAATTACCTGTCCTGGGTTTTCTTTGGCTGTAGTTCACCTTTGGTCGTTGCCGTGACAAGTCTGGAGTCAAGGTGGCCTCGCAATAGGCAGGGATGTAGCTTGCTTGATGTTCCCCTCACATGTTGCGTCATGGAGAATGCCCACCTGGAAAAAGAGAGAAGCGTGATAATATGTTCCTGGCAGACATTGATACTTAGAAAAGACAAAGGTGCAACATTAGGGCATGATAATGATTTTATCTTAACTCTAATATTATCTATTTACAATCTATCTTATCTATATATCTATCTACCTATCTTAACTTACCTTTAGGCGTATCTAATTACAATCTATCTTATCTATCTATCTATCTATCTATCTATCTATCTATCTATCTATCTATCTATATATATATATATATATACATACATCTTAACTCTAATATTATCTATTTACAGTTATCTTATCTTATCTTATCTAATCTATCTATATCTATTATTATCATGCTCTGTGTTGCAGGGGTGAGCAGGTGACTGGTGCTGTGGCGGACTGGGATGCCACTACTAATACCTTAGGCACAGCCTATCTGTCTTTGCCCCTTCCCTATTGCCCTATTTCTGAAGCATCCATGTATACCAGTGAAATATTATCAGTAATTAATAATCATTAATTACCTGTCCTGGGTTTTCTTTGGCTGTATTTCCCCTTTGGTCGTTGCCGTGACAAGTCTGGAGTCAAGGTGGCCTCGCAATAGGCAGGGATGTAGCTTGCTTGATGTTCCCCTCACATGTTGCGTCATGGAGAATGCCCACCTGGAAAAAGAGAGAAGCGTGATAATATGTTCCTGGCAGACATTGATACTTAGAAAAGACAAAGGTGCAACATAAGGGCATGATAATGATTTTATCTTAACTCTAATATTATCTATTTACAATCTATCTTATCTACATATCTATCTACCTATCTTAACTTACCTTTAGGCGTATCTAATTACAATCTATCTTATCTATATATATAGATATAGATATATATAGATATATATATACACATCTATCTTAACTCTAATATTATCTATTTACAGTTATCTTATCTTATCTAATCTATCTATCTATCTATCTATCTATCTATCTATTATTATCATGCTCTGTGTTGCAGGGGTGAGCAGGTGACTGGTGCTGTGGTGGACTGGGATGCCACTACTAATACCTTAGGCACAGCCTATCTGTCTTTGCCCCTTCCCTATTTCTGAAGCATCGATGTATACCAGTGAAATATTATCAGTAATTAATAATCATTAATTACCTGTCCTGGGTTTTCTTTGGCTGTAGTTCACCTTTGGTCGTTGCCGTGACAAGTCTGGAGTCAAGGTGGCCTCGCAATAGGCAGGGATGTAGCTTGCTTGATGTTCCCCTCACATGTTGCGTCATGGAGAATGCCCACCTGGAAAAAGAGAGAAGCGTGATAATATGTTCCTGGCAGACATTGATACTTAGAAAAGACAAAGGTGCAACATAAGGGCATGATAATGATTTTATCTTAACTCTAATATTATCTATTTACAATCTATCTTATCTACATATCTATCTACCTATCTTAACTTACCTTTAGGCGTATCTAATTACAATCTATCTTATCTATATATATAGATATAGATATATATAGATATATATATACACATCTATCTTAACTCTAATATTATCTATTTACAGTTATCTTATCTTATCTAATCTATCTATCTATCTATCTATCTATCTATCTATCTATCTATCTATCTATCTATATCTATTATTATCATGCTCTGTGTTGCAGGGGTGAGCAGGTGACTGGTGCTGTGGTGGACTGGGATGCCACTACTAATACCTTAGGCACAGCCTATCTGTCTTTGCCCCTTCCCTATTTCTGAAGCATCGATGTATACCAGTGAAATATTATCAGTAATTAATAATCATTAATTACCTGTCCTGGGTTTTCTTTGGCTGTAGTTCACCTTTGGTCGTTGCCGTGACAAGTCTGGAGTCAAGGTGGCCTCGCAATAGGCAGGGATGTAGCTTGCTTGATGTTCCCCTCACATGTTGCGTCATGGAGAATGCCCACCTGGAAAAAGAGAGAAGCGTGATAATATGTTCCTGGCAGACATTGATACTTAGAAAAGACAAAGGTGCAACATAAGGGCATGATAATGATTTTATCTTAACTCTAATATTATCTATTTACAATCTATCTTATCTACATATCTATCTACCTATCTTAACTTACCTTTAGGCGTATCTAATTACAATCTATCTTATCTATATATATAGATATAGATATATATAGATATATATATACACATCTATCTTAACTCTAATATTATCTATTTACAGTTATCTTATCTTATCTAATCTATCTATCTATCTATCTATCTATCTATCTATCTATCTATCTATATCTATTATTATCATGCTCTGTGTTGCAGGGGTGAGCAGGTGACTGGTGCTGTGGTGGACTGGGATGCCACTACTAATACCTTAGGCACAGCCTATCTGTCTTTGCCCCTTCCCTATTTCTGAAGCATCGATGTATACCAGTGAAATATTATCAGTAATTAATAATCATTAATTACCTGTCCTGGGTTTTCTTTGGCTGTAGTTCACCTTTGGTCGTTGCCGTGACAAGTCTGGAGTCAAGGTGGCCTCGCAATAGGCAGGGATGTAGCTTGCTTGATGTTCCCCTCACATGTTGCGTCATGGAGAATGCCCACCTGGAAAAAGAGAGAAGCGTGATAATATGTTCCTGGCAGACATTGATACTTAGAAAAGACAAAGGTGCAACATTAGGGCATGATAATGATTTTATCTTAACTCTAATATTATCTATTTACAATCTATCTTATCTATATATCTATCTACCTATCTTAACTTACCTTTAGGCGTATCTAATTACAATCTATCTTATCTATCTATCTATATATATATATATATACATACATCTTAACTCTAATATTATCTATTTACAGTTATCTTATCTTATCTAATCTATCTATCTATCTATCTATCTATCTATCTATCTATCTATCTATATCTATTATTATCATGCTCTGTGTTGCAGGGGTGAGCAGGTGACTGGTGCTGTGGCGGACTGGGATGCCACTACTAATACCTTAGGCACAGCCTATCTGTCTTTGCCCCTTCCCTATTGCCCTATTTCTGAAGCATCGATGTATACCAGTGAAATATTATCAGTAATTAATAATCATTAATTACCTGTCCTGGGTTTTCTTTGGCTGTATTTCCCCTTTGGTCGTTGCCGTGACAAGTCTGGAGTCAAGGTGGCCTCGCAATAGGCAGGGATGTAGCTTGCTTGATGTTCCCCTCACATGTTGCGTCATGGAGAATGCCCACCTGGAAAAAGAGAGAAGCGTGATAATATGTTCCTGGCAGACATTGATACTTAGAAAAGACAAAGGTGCAACATAAGGGCATGATAATGATTTTATCTTAACTCTAATATTATCTATTTACAATCTATCTTATCTACATATCTATCTACCTATCTTAACTTACCTTTAGGCGTATCTAATTACAATCTATCTTATCTATATATATAGATATAGATATATATAGATATATATATACACATCTATCTTAACTCTAATATTATCTATTTACAGTTATCTTATCTTATCTAATCTATCTATCTATCTATATCTATTATTATCATGCTCTGTGTTGCAGGGGTGAGCAGGTGACTGGTGCTGTGGTGGACTGGGATGCCACTACTAATACCTTAGGCACAGCCTATCTGTCTTTGCCCCTTCCCTATTTCTGAAGCATCGATGTATACCAGTGAAATATTATCAGTAATTAATAATCATTAATTACCTGTCCTGGGTTTTCTTTGGCTGTAGTTCACCTTTGGTCGTTGCCGTGACAAGTCTGGAGTCAAGGTGGCCTCGCAATAGGCAGGGATGTAGCTTGCTTGATGTTCCCCTCACATGTTGCGTCATGGAGAATGCCCACCTGGAAAAAGAGAGAAGCGTGATAATATGTTCCTGGCAGACATTGATACTTAGAAAAGACAAAGGTGCAACATAAGGGCATGATAATGATTTTATCTTAACTCTAATATTATCTATTTACAATCTATCTTATCTACATATCTATCTACCTATCTTAACTTACCTTTAGGCGTATCTAATTACAATCTATCTTATCTATATATATAGATATAGATATATATAGATATATATATACACATCTATCTTAACTCTAATATTATCTATTTACAGTTATCTTATCTTATCTAATCTATCTATCTATCTATCTATCTATCTATCTATCTATTATTATCATGCTCTGTGTTGCAGGGGTGAGCAGGTGACTGGTGCTGTGGTGGACTGGGATGCCACTACTAATACCTTAGGCACAGCCTATCTGTCTTTGCCCCTTCCCTATTTCTGAAGCATCGATGTATACCAGTGAAATATTATCAGTAATTAATAATCATTAATTACCTGTCCTGGGTTTTCTTTGGCTGTAGTTCACCTTTGGTCGTTGCCGTGACAAGTCTGGAGTCAAGGTGGCCTCGCAATAGGCAGGGATGTAGCTTGCTTGATGTTCCCCTCACATGTTGCGTCATGGAGAATGCCCACCTGGAAAAAGAGAGAAGCGTGATAATATGTTCCTGGCAGACATTGATACTTAGAAAAGACAAAGGTGCAACATAAGGGCATGATAATGATTTTATCTTAACTCTAATATTATCTATTTACAATCTATCTTATCTACATATCTATCTACCTATCTTAACTTACCTTTAGGCGTATCTAATTACAATCTATCTTATCTATATATATAGATATAGATATATATAGATATATATATACACATCTATCTTAACTCTAATATTATCTATTTACAGTTATCTTATCTTATCTAATCTATCTATCTATCTATCTATCTATCTATCTATCTATATCTATTATTATCATGCTCTGTGTTGCAGGGGTGAGCAGGTGACTGGTGCTGTGGTGGACTGGGATGCCACTACTAATACCTTAGGCACAGCCTATCTGTCTTTGCCCCTTCCCTATTTCTGAAGCATCGATGTATACCAGTGAAATATTATCAGTAATTAATAATCATTAATTACCTGTCCTGGGTTTTCTTTGGCTGTAGTTCACCTTTGGTCGTTGCCGTGACAAGTCTGGAGTCAAGGTGGCCTCGCAATAGGCAGGGATGTAGCTTGCTTGATGTTCCCCTCACATGTTGCGTCATGGAGAATGCCCACCTGGAAAAAGAGAGAAGCGTGATAATATGTTCCTGGCAGACATTGATACTTAGAAAAGACAAAGGTGCAACATTAGGGCATGATAATGATTTTATCTTAACTCTAATATTATCTATTTACAATCTATCTTATCTATATATCTATCTACCTATCTTAACTTACCTTTAGGCGTATCTAATTACAATCTATCTTATCTATCTATCTATCTATCTATCTATCTATCTATCTATCTATCTATATATATATATACATACATACATCTTAACTCTAATATTATCTATTTACAGTTATCTTATCTTATCTAATCTATCTATCTATCTATCTATCTATCTATCTATCTATCTATCTATATCTATTATTATCATGCTCTGTGTTGCAGGGGTGAGCAGGTGACTGGTGCTGTGGCGGACTGGGATGCCACTACTAATACCTTAGGCACAGCCTATCTGTCTTTGCCCCTTCCCTATTGCCCTATTTCTGAAGCATCGATGTATACCAGTGAAATATTATCAGTAATTAATAATCATTAATTACCTGTCCTGTGTTTTCTTTGGCTGTATTTCCCCTTTGGTCGTTGCCGTGACAAGTCTGGAGTCAAGGTGGCCTCGCAATAGGCAGGGATGTAGCTTGCTTGATGTTCCCCTCACATGTTGCGTCATGGAGAATGCCCACCTGGAAAAAGAGAGAAGCGTGATAATATGTTCCTGGCAGACATTGATACTTAGAAAAGACAAAGGTGCAACATAAGGGCATGATAATGATTTTATCTTAACTCTAATATTATCTATTTACAATCTATCTTATCTACATATCTATCTACCTATCTTAACTTACCTTTAGGCGTATCTAATTACAATCTATCTTATCTATATATATAGATATAGATATATATAGATATATATATACACATCTATCTTAACTCTAATATTATCTATTTACAGTTATCTTATCTTATCTAATCTATCTATCTATCTATATCTATTATTATCATGCTCTGTGTTGCAGGGGTGAGCAGGTGACTGGTGCTGTGGTGGACTGGGATGCCACTACTAATACCTTAGGCACAGCCTATCTGTCTTTGCCCCTTCCCTATTTCTGAAGCATCGATGTATACCAGTGAAATATTATCAGTAATTAATAATCATTAATTACCTGTCCTGGGTTTTCTTTGGCTGTAGTTCACCTTTGGTCGTTGCCGTGACAAGTCTGGAGTCAAGGTGGCCTCGCAATAGGCAGGGATGTAGCTTGCTTGATGTTCCCCTCACATGTTGCGTCATGGAGAATGCCCACCTGGAAAAAGAGAGAAGCGTGATAATATGTTCCTGGCAGACATTGATACTTAGAAAAGACAAAGGTGCAACATAAGGGCATGATAATGATTTTATCTTAACTCTAATATTATCTATTTACAATCTATCTTATCTACATATCTATCTACCTATCTTAACTTACCTTTAGGCGTATCTAATTACAATCTATCTTATCTATATATATAGATATAGATATATATAGATATATATATACACATCTATCTTAACTCTAATATTATCTATTTACAGTTATCTTATCTTATCTAATCTATCTATCTATCTATCTATCTATCTATCTATCTATTATTATCATGCTCTGTGTTGCAGGGGTGAGCAGGTGACTGGTGCTGTGGTGGACTGGGATGCCACTACTAATACCTTAGGCACAGCCTATCTGTCTTTGCCCCTTCCCTATTTCTGAAGCATCGATGTATACCAGTGAAATATTATCAGTAATTAATAATCATTAATTACCTGTCCTGGGTTTTCTTTGGCTGTAGTTCACCTTTGGTCGTTGCCGTGACAAGTCTGGAGTCAAGGTGGCCTCGCAATAGGCAGGGATGTAGCTTGCTTGATGTTCCCCTCACATGTTGCGTCATGGAGAATGCCCACCTGGAAAAAGAGAGAAGCGTGATAATATGTTCCTGGCAGACATTGATACTTAGAAAAGACAAAGGTGCAACATAAGGGCATGATAATGATTTTATCTTAACTCTAATATTATCTATTTACAATCTATCTTATCTACATATCTATCTACCTATCTTAACTTACCTTTAGGCGTATCTAATTACAATCTATCTTATCTATATATATAGATATAGATATATATAGATATATATATACACATCTATCTTAACTCTAATATTATCTATTTACAGTTATCTTATCTTATCTAATCTATCTATCTATCTATCTATCTATCTATCTATCTATATCTATTATTATCATGCTCTGTGTTGCAGGGGTGAGCAGGTGACTGGTGCTGTGGTGGACTGGGATGCCACTACTAATACCTTAGGCACAGCCTATCTGTCTTTGCCCCTTCCCTATTTCTGAAGCATCGATGTATACCAGTGAAATATTATCAGTAATTAATAATCATTAATTACCTGTCCTGGGTTTTCTTTGGCTGTAGTTCACCTTTGGTCGTTGCCGTGACAAGTCTGGAGTCAAGGTGGCCTCGCAATAGGCAGGGATGTAGCTTGCTTGATGTTCCCCTCACATGTTGCGTCATGGAGAATGCCCACCTGGAAAAAGAGAGAAGCGTGATAATATGTTCCTGGCAGACATTGATACTTAGAAAAGACAAAGGTGCAACATTAGGGCATGATAATGATTTTATCTTAACTCTAATATTATCTATTTACAATCTATCTTATCTATATATCTATCTACCTATCTTAACTTACCTTTAGGCGTATCTAATTACAATCTATCTTATCTATCTATCTATCTATCTATCTATCTATCTATCTATCTATCTATCTATATATATATATATATATACATACATCTTAACTCTAATATTATCTATTTACAGTTATCTTATCTTATCTTATCTAATCTATCTATATCTATTATTATCATGCTCTGTGTTGCAGGGGTGAGCAGGTGACTGGTGCTGTGGCGGACTGGGATGCCACTACTAATACCTTAGGCACAGCCTATCTGTCTTTGCCCCTTCCCTATTGCCCTATTTCTGAAGCATCCATGTATACCAGTGAAATATTATCAGTAATTAATAATCATTAATTACCTGTCCTGGGTTTTCTTTGGCTGTATTTCCCCTTTGGTCGTTGCCGTGACAAGTCTGGAGTCAAGGTGGCCTCGCAATAGGCAGGGATGTAGCTTGCTTGATGTTCCCCTCACATGTTGCGTCATGGAGAATGCCCACCTGGAAAAAGAGAGAAGCGTGATAATATGTTCCTGGCAGACATTGATACTTAGAAAAGACAAAGGTGCAACATAAGGGCATGATAATGATTTTATCTTAACTCTAATATTATCTATTTACAATCTATCTTATCTACATATCTATCTACCTATCTTAACTTACCTTTAGGCGTATCTAATTACAATCTATCTTATCTATATATATAGATATAGATATATATAGATATATATATACACATCTATCTTAACTCTAATATTATCTATTTACAGTTATCTTATCTTATCTAATCTATCTATCTATCTATATCTATTATTATCATGCTCTGTGTTGCAGGGGTGAGCAGGTGACTGGTGCTGTGGTGGACTGGGATGCCACTACTAATACCTTAGGCACAGCCTATCTGTCTTTGCCCCTTCCCTATTTCTGAAGCATCGATGTATACCAGTGAAATATTATCAGTAATTAATAATCATTAATTACCTGTCCTGGGTTTTCTTTGGCTGTAGTTCACCTTTGGTCGTTGCCGTGACAAGTCTGGAGTCAAGGTGGCCTCGCAATAGGCAGGGATGTAGCTTGCTTGATGTTCCCCTCACATGTTGCGTCATGGAGAATGCCCACCTGGAAAAAGAGAGAAGCGTGATAATATGTTCCTGGCAGACATTGATACTTAGAAAAGACAAAGGTGCAACATAAGGGCATGATAATGATTTTATCTTAACTCTAATATTATCTATTTACAATCTATCTTATCTACATATCTATCTACCTATCTTAACTTACCTTTAGGCGTATCTAATTACAATCTATCTTATCTATATATATAGATATAGATATATATAGATATATATATACACATCTATCTTAACTCTAATATTATCTATTTACAGTTATCTTATCTTATCTAATCTATCTATCTATCTATCTATCTATCTATCTATCTATTATTATCATGCTCTGTGTTGCAGGGGTGAGCAGGTGACTGGTGCTGTGGTGGACTGGGATGCCACTACTAATACCTTAGGCACAGCCTATCTGTCTTTGCCCCTTCCCTATTTCTGAAGCATCGATGTATACCAGTGAAATATTATCAGTAATTAATAATCATTAATTACCTGTCCTGGGTTTTCTTTGGCTGTAGTTCACCTTTGGTCGTTGCCGTGACAAGTCTGGAGTCAAGGTGGCCTCGCAATAGGCAGGGATGTAGCTTGCTTGATGTTCCCCTCACATGTTGCGTCATGGAGAATGCCCACCTGGAAAAAGAGAGAAGCGTGATAATATGTTCCTGGCAGACATTGATACTTAGAAAAGACAAAGGTGCAACATAAGGGCATGATAATGATTTTATCTTAACTCTAATATTATCTATTTACAATCTATCTTATCTACATATCTATCTACCTATCTTAACTTACCTTTAGGCGTATCTAATTACAATCTATCTTATCTATATATATAGATATAGATATATATAGATATATATATACACATCTATCTTAACTCTAATATTATCTATTTACAGTTATCTTATCTTATCTAATCTATCTATCTATCTATCTATCTATCTATCTATCTATATCTATTATTATCATGCTCTGTGTTGCAGGGGTGAGCAGGTGACTGGTGCTGTGGTGGACTGGGATGCCACTACTAATACCTTAGGCACAGCCTATCTGTCTTTGCCCCTTCCCTATTTCTGAAGCATCGATGTATACCAGTGAAATATTATCAGTAATTAATAATCATTAATTACCTGTCCTGGGTTTTCTTTGGCTGTAGTTCACCTTTGGTCGTTGCCGTGACAAGTCTGGAGTCAAGGTGGCCTCGCAATAGGCAGGGATGTAGCTTGCTTGATGTTCCCCTCACATGTTGCGTCATGGAGAATGCCCACCTGGAAAAAGAGAGAAGCGTGATAATATGTTCCTGGCAGACATTGATACTTAGAAAAGACAAAGGTGCAACATTAGGGCATGATAATGATTTTATCTTAACTCTAATATTATCTATTTACAATCTATCTTATCTATATATCTATCTACCTATCTTAACTTACCTTTAGGCGTATCTAATTACAATCTATCTTATCTATCTATCTATCTATCTATCTATCTATCTATCTATCTATCTATCTATATATATATATATATATACATACATCTTAACTCTAATATTATCTATTTACAGTTATCTTATCTTATCTTATCTAATCTATCTATATCTATTATTATCATGCTCTGTGTTGCAGGGGTGAGCAGGTGACTGGTGCTGTGGCGGACTGGGATGCCACTACTAATACCTTAGGCACAGCCTATCTGTCTTTGCCCCTTCCCTATTGCCCTATTTCTGAAGCATCCATGTATACCAGTGAAATATTATCAGTAATTAATAATCATTAATTACCTGTCCTGGGTTTTCTTTGGCTGTATTTCCCCTTTGGTCGTTGCCGTGACAAGTCTGGAGTCAAGGTGGCCTCGCAATAGGCAGGGATGTAGCTTGCTTGATGTTCCCCTCACATGTTGCGTCATGGAGAATGCCCACCTGGAAAAAGAGAGAAGCGTGATAATATGTTCCTGGCAGACATTGATACTTAGAAAAGACAAAGGTGCAACATAAGGGCATGATAATGATTTTATCTTAACTCTAATATTATCTATTTACAATCTATCTTATCTACATATCTATCTACCTATCTTAACTTACCTTTAGGCGTATCTAATTACAATCTATCTTATCTATATATATAGATATAGATATATATAGATATATATATACACATCTATCTTAACTCTAATATTATCTATTTACAGTTATCTTATCTTATCTAATCTATCTATCTATCTATCTATCTATCTATCTATCTATCTATATCTATTATTATCATGCTCTGTGTTGCAGGGGTGAGCAGGTGACTGGTGCTGTGGTGGACTGGGATGCCACTACTAATACCTTAGGCACAGCCTATCTGTCTTTGCCCCTTCCCTATTTCTGAAGCATCGATGTATACCAGTGAAATATTATCAGTAATTAATAATCATTAATTACCTGTCCTGGGTTTTCTTTGGCTGTAGTTCACCTTTGGTCGTTGCCGTGACAAGTCTGGAGTCAAGGTGGCCTCGCAATAGGCAGGGATGTAGCTTGCTTGATGTTCCCCTCACATGTTGCGTCATGGAGAATGCCCACCTGGAAAAAGAGAGAAGCGTGATAATATGTTCCTGGCAGACATTGATACTTAGAAAAGACAAAGGTGCAACATTAGGGCATGATAATGATTTTATCTTAACTCTAATATTATCTATTTACAATCTATCTTATCTATATATCTATCTACCTATCTTAACTTACCTTTAGGCGTATCTAATTACAATCTATCTTATCTATCTATCTATATATATATATATATACATACATCTTAACTCTAATATTATCTATTTACAGTTATCTTATCTTATCTAATCTATCTATCTATCTATCTATCTATCTATCTATCTATCTATCTATATCTATTATTATCATGCTCTGTGTTGCAGGGGTGAGCAGGTGACTGGTGCTGTGGCGGACTGGGATGCCACTACTAATACCTTAGGCACAGCCTATCTGTCTTTGCCCCTTCCCTATTGCCCTATTTCTGAAGCATCGATGTATACCAGTGAAATATTATCAGTAATTAATAATCATTAATTACCTGTCCTGGGTTTTCTTTGGCTGTATTTCCCCTTTGGTCGTTGCCGTGACAAGTCTGGAGTCAAGGTGGCCTCGCAATAGGCAGGGATGTAGCTTGCTTGATGTTCCCCTCACATGTTGCGTCATGGAGAATGCCCACCTGGAAAAAGAGAGAAGCGTGATAATATGTTCCTGGCAGACATTGATACTTAGAAAAGACAAAGGTGCAACATAAGGGCATGATAATGATTTTATCTTAACTCTAATATTATCTATTTACAATCTATCTTATCTACATATCTATCTACCTATCTTAACTTACCTTTAGGCGTATCTAATTACAATCTATCTTATCTATATATATAGATATAGATATATATAGATATATATATACACATCTATCTTAACTCTAATATTATCTATTTACAGTTATCTTATCTTATCTAATCTATCTATCTATCTATATCTATTATTATCATGCTCTGTGTTGCAGGGGTGAGCAGGTGACTGGTGCTGTGGTGGACTGGGATGCCACTACTAATACCTTAGGCACAGCCTATCTGTCTTTGCCCCTTCCCTATTTCTGAAGCATCGATGTATACCAGTGAAATATTATCAGTAATTAATAATCATTAATTACCTGTCCTGGGTTTTCTTTGGCTGTAGTTCACCTTTGGTCGTTGCCGTGACAAGTCTGGAGTCAAGGTGGCCTCGCAATAGGCAGGGATGTAGCTTGCTTGATGTTCCCCTCACATGTTGCGTCATGGAGAATGCCCACCTGGAAAAAGAGAGAAGCGTGATAATATGTTCCTGGCAGACATTGATACTTAGAAAAGACAAAGGTGCAACATAAGGGCATGATAATGATTTTATCTTAACTCTAATATTATCTATTTACAATCTATCTTATCTACATATCTATCTACCTATCTTAACTTACCTTTAGGCGTATCTAATTACAATCTATCTTATCTATATATATAGATATAGATATATATAGATATATATATACACATCTATCTTAACTCTAATATTATCTATTTACAGTTATCTTATCTTATCTAATCTATCTATCTATCTATCTATCTATCTATCTATATCTATTATTATCATGCTCTGTGTTGCAGGGGTGAGCAGGTGACTGGTGCTGTGGTGGACTGGGATGCCACTACTAATACCTTAGGCACAGCCTATCTGTCTTTGCCCCTTCCCTATTTCTGAAGCATCGATGTATACCAGTGAAATATTATCAGTAATTAATAATCATTAATTACCTGTCCTGGGTTTTCTTTGGCTGTAGTTCACCTTTGGTCGTTGCCGTGACAAGTCTGGAGTCAAGGTGGCCTCGCAATAGGCAGGGATGTAGCTTGCTTGATGTTCCCCTCACATGTTGCGTCATGGAGAATGCCCACCTGGAAAAAGAGAGAAGCGTGATAATATGTTCCTGGCAGACATTGATACTTAGAAAAGACAAAGGTGCAACATTAGGGCATGATAATGATTTTATCTTAACTCTAATATTATCTATTTACAATCTATCTTATCTATATATCTATCTACCTATCTTAACTTACCTTTAGGCGTATCTAATTACAATCTATCTTATCTATCTATCTATCTATCTATCTATCTATCTATCTATCTATCTATCTATCTATCTATATATATATATACATACATACATCTTAACTATAATATTATCTATTTACAGTTATCTTATCTTATCTAATCTATCTATCTATCTATCTATCTATCTATCTATCTATCTATCTATCTATCTATATCTATTATTATCATGCTCTGTGTTGCAGGGGTGAGCAGGTGACTGGTGCTGTGGCGGACTGGGATGCCACTACTAATACCTTAGGCACAGCCTATCTGTCTTTGCCCCTTCCCTATTGCCCTATTTCTGAAGCATCGATGTATACCAGTGAAATATTATCAGTAATTAATAATCATTAATTACCTGTCCTGTGTTTTCTTTGGCTGTATTTCCCCTTTGGTCGTTGCCGTGACAAGTCTGGAGTCAAGGTGGCCTCGCAATAGGCAGGGATGTAGCTTGCTTGATGTTCCCCTCACATGTTGCGTCATGGAGAATGCCCACCTGGAAAAAGAGAGAAGCGTGATAATATGTTCCTGGCAGACATTGATACTTAGAAAAGACAAAGGTGCAACATAAGGGCATGATAATGATTTTATCTTAACTCTAATATTATCTATTTACAATCTATCTTATCTACATATCTATCTACCTATCTTAACTTACCTTTAGGCGTATCTAATTACAATCTATCTTATCTATATATATAGATATAGATATATATAGATATATATATACACATCTATCTTAACTCTAATATTATCTATTTACAGTTATCTTATCTTATCTAATCTATCTATCTATCTATCTATCTATCTATCTATCTATCTATCTATCTATCTATCTATATCTATTATTATCATGCTCTGTGTTGCAGGGGTGAGCAGGTGACTGGTGCTGTGGTGGACTGGGATGCCACTACTAATACCTTAGGCACAGCCTATCTGTCTTTGCCCCTTCCCTATTTCTGAAGCATCGATGTATACCAGTGAAATATTATCAGTAATTAATAATCATTAATTACCTGTCCTGGGTTTTCTTTGGCTGTAGTTCACCTTTGGTCGTTGCCGTGACAAGTCTGGAGTCAAGGTGGCCTCGCAATAGGCAGGGATGTAGCTTGCTTGATGTTCCCCTCACATGTTGCGTCATGGAGAATGCCCACCTGGAAAAAGAGAGAAGCGTGATAATATGTTCCTGGCAGACATTGATACTTAGAAAAGACAAAGGTGCAACATAAGGGCATGATAATGATTTTATCTTAACTCTAATATTATCTATTTACAATCTATCTTATCTACATATCTATCTACCTATCTTAACTTACCTTTAGGCGTATCTAATTACAATCTATCTTATCTATATATATAGATATAGATATATATAGATATATATATACACATCTATCTTAACTCTAATATTATCTATTTACAGTTATCTTATCTTATCTAATCTATCTATCTATCTATCTATCTATCTATCTATCTATCTATCTATATCTATTATTATCATGCTCTGTGTTGCAGGGGTGAGCAGGTGACTGGTGCTGTGGTGGACTGGGATGCCACTACTAATACCTTAGGCACAGCCTATCTGTCTTTGCCCCTTCCCTATTTCTGAAGCATCGATGTATACCAGTGAAATATTATCAGTAATTAATAATCATTAATTACCTGTCCTGGGTTTTCTTTGGCTGTAGTTCACCTTTGGTCGTTGCCGTGACAAGTCTGGAGTCAAGGTGGCCTCGCAATAGGCAGGGATGTAGCTTGCTTGATGTTCCCCTCACATGTTGCGTCATGGAGAATGCCCACCTGGAAAAAGAGAGAAGCGTGATAATATGTTCCTGGCAGACATTGATACTTAGAAAAGACAAAGGTGCAACATTAGGGCATGATAATGATTTTATCTTAACTCTAATATTATCTATTTACAATCTATCTTATCTATATATCTATCTACCTATCTTAACTTACCTTTAGGCGTATCTAATTACAATCTATCTTATCTATCTATCTATATATATATATATATACATACATCTTAACTCTAATATTATCTATTTACAGTTATCTTATCTTATCTAATCTATCTATCTATCTATCTATCTATCTATCTATCTATCTATCTATATCTATTATTATCATGCTCTGTGTTGCAGGGGTGAGCAGGTGACTGGTGCTGTGGCGGACTGGGATGCCACTACTAATACCTTAGGCACAGCCTATCTGTCTTTGCCCCTTCCCTATTGCCCTATTTCTGAAGCATCGATGTATACCAGTGAAATATTATCAGTAATTAATAATCATTAATTACCTGTCCTGGGTTTTCTTTGGCTGTATTTCCCCTTTGGTCGTTGCCGTGACAAGTCTGGAGTCAAGGTGGCCTCGCAATAGGCAGGGATGTAGCTTGCTTGATGTTCCCCTCACATGTTGCGTCATGGAGAATGCCCACCTGGAAAAAGAGAGAAGCGTGATAATATGTTCCTGGCAGACATTGATACTTAGAAAAGACAAAGGTGCAACATAAGGGCATGATAATGATTTTATCTTAACTCTAATATTATCTATTTACAATCTATCTTATCTACATATCTATCTACCTATCTTAACTTACCTTTAGGCGTATCTAATTACAATCTATCTTATCTATATATATAGATATAGATATATATAGATATATATATACACATCTATCTTAACTCTAATATTATCTATTTACAGTTATCTTATCTTATCTAATCTATCTATCTATCTATATCTATTATTATCATGCTCTGTGTTGCAGGGGTGAGCAGGTGACTGGTGCTGTGGTGGACTGGGATGCCACTACTAATACCTTAGGCACAGCCTATCTGTCTTTGCCCCTTCCCTATTTCTGAAGCATCGATGTATACCAGTGAAATATTATCAGTAATTAATAATCATTAATTACCTGTCCTGGGTTTTCTTTGGCTGTAGTTCACCTTTGGTCGTTGCCGTGACAAGTCTGGAGTCAAGGTGGCCTCGCAATAGGCAGGGATGTAGCTTGCTTGATGTTCCCCTCACATGTTGCGTCATGGAGAATGCCCACCTGGAAAAAGAGAGAAGCGTGATAATATGTTCCTGGCAGACATTGATACTTAGAAAAGACAAAGGTGCAACATAAGGGCATGATAATGATTTTATCTTAACTCTAATATTATCTATTTACAATCTATCTTATCTACATATCTATCTACCTATCTTAACTTACCTTTAGGCGTATCTAATTACAATCTATCTTATCTATATATATAGATATAGATATATATAGATATATATATACACATCTATCTTAACTCTAATATTATCTATTTACAGTTATCTTATCTTATCTAATCTATCTATCTATCTATCTATCTATCTATCTATCTATTATTATCATGCTCTGTGTTGCAGGGGTGAGCAGGTGACTGGTGCTGTGGTGGACTGGGATGCCACTACTAATACCTTAGGCACAGCCTATCTGTCTTTGCCCCTTCCCTATTTCTGAAGCATCGATGTATACCAGTGAAATATTATCAGTAATTAATAATCATTAATTACCTGTCCTGGGTTTTCTTTGGCTGTAGTTCACCTTTGGTCGTTGCCGTGACAAGTCTGGAGTCAAGGTGGCCTCGCAATAGGCAGGGATGTAGCTTGCTTGATGTTCCCCTCACATGTTGCGTCATGGAGAATGCCCACCTGGAAAAAGAGAGAAGCGTGATAATATGTTCCTGGCAGACATTGATACTTAGAAAAGACAAAGGTGCAACATAAGGGCATGATAATGATTTTATCTTAACTCTAATATTATCTATTTACAATCTATCTTATCTACATATCTATCTACCTATCTTAACTTACCTTTAGGCGTATCTAATTACAATCTATCTTATCTATATATATAGATATAGATATATATAGATATATATATACACATCTATCTTAACTCTAATATTATCTATTTACAGTTATCTTATCTTATCTAATCTATCTATCTATCTATCTATCTATCTATCTATCTATATCTATTATTATCATGCTCTGTGTTGCAGGGGTGAGCAGGTGACTGGTGCTGTGGTGGACTGGGATGCCACTACTAATACCTTAGGCACAGCCTATCTGTCTTTGCCCCTTCCCTATTTCTGAAGCATCGATGTATACCAGTGAAATATTATCAGTAATTAATAATCATTAATTACCTGTCCTGGGTTTTCTTTGGCTGTAGTTCACCTTTGGTCGTTGCCGTGACAAGTCTGGAGTCAAGGTGGCCTCGCAATAGGCAGGGATGTAGCTTGCTTGATGTTCCCCTCACATGTTGCGTCATGGAGAATGCCCACCTGGAAAAAGAGAGAAGCGTGATAATATGTTCCTGGCAGACATTGATACTTAGAAAAGACAAAGGTGCAACATTAGGGCATGATAATGATTTTATCTTAACTCTAATATTATCTATTTACAATCTATCTTATCTATATATCTATCTACCTATCTTAACTTACCTTTAGGCGTATCTAATTACAATCTATCTTATCTATCTATCTATCTATCTATCTATCTATCTATCTATCTATCTATATATATATATACATACATACATCTTAACTCTAATATTATCTATTTACAGTTATCTTATCTTATCTAATCTATCTATCTATCTATCTATCTATCTATCTATCTATCTATATCTATTATTATCATGCTCTGTGTTGCAGGGGTGAGCAGGTGACTGGTGCTGTGGCGGACTGGGATGCCACTACTAATACCTTAGGCACAGCCTATCTGTCTTTGCCCCTTCCCTATTGCCCTATTTCTGAAGCATCGATGTATACCAGTGAAATATTATCAGTAATTAATAATCATTAATTACCTGTCCTGTGTTTTCTTTGGCTGTATTTCCCCTTTGGTCGTTGCCGTGACAAGTCTGGAGTCAAGGTGGCCTCGCAATAGGCAGGGATGTAGCTTGCTTGATGTTCCCCTCACATGTTGCGTCATGGAGAATGCCCACCTGGAAAAAGAGAGAAGCGTGATAATATGTTCCTGGCAGACATTGATACTTAGAAAAGACAAAGGTGCAACATAAGGGCATGATAATGATTTTATCTTAACTCTAATATTATCTATTTACAATCTATCTTATCTACATATCTATCTACCTATCTTAACTTACCTTTAGGCGTATCTAATTACAATCTATCTTATCTATATATATAGATATAGATATATATAGATATATATATACACATCTATCTTAACTCTAATATTATCTATTTACAGTTATCTTATCTTATCTAATCTATCTATCTATCTATCTATCTATCTATCTATATCTATTATTATCATGCTCTGTGTTGCAGGGGTGAGCAGGTGACTGGTGCTGTGGTGGACTGGGATGCCACTACTAATACCTTAGGCACAGCCTATCTGTCTTTGCCCCTTCCCTATTTCTGAAGCATCGATGTATACCAGTGAAATATTATCAGTAATTAATAATCATTAATTACCTGTCCTGGGTTTTCTTTGGCTGTAGTTCACCTTTGGTCGTTGCCGTGACAAGTCTGGAGTCAAGGTGGCCTCGCAATAGGCAGGGATGTAGCTTGCTTGATGTTCCCCTCACATGTTGCGTCATGGAGAATGCCCACCTGGAAAAAGAGAGAAGCGTGATAATATGTTCCTGGCAGACATTGATACTTAGAAAAGACAAAGGTGCAACATAAGGGCATGATAATGATTTTATCTTAACTCTAATATTATCTATTTACAATCTATCTTATCTACATATCTATCTACCTATCTTAACTTACCTTTAGGCGTATCTAATTACAATCTATCTTATCTATATATATAGATATAGATATATATAGATATATATATACACATCTATCTTAACTCTAATATTATCTATTTACAGTTATCTTATCTTATCTAATCTATCTATCTATCTATCTATCTATCTATCTATCTATCTATCTATATCTATTATTATCATGCTCTGTGTTGCAGGGGTGAGCAGGTGACTGGTGCTGTGGTGGACTGGGATGCCACTACTAATACCTTAGGCACAGCCTATCTGTCTTTGCCCCTTCCCTATTTCTGAAGCATCGATGTATACCAGTGAAATATTATCAGTAATTAATAATCATTAATTACCTGTCCTGGGTTTTCTTTGGCTGTAGTTCACCTTTGGTCGTTGCCGTGACAAGTCTGGAGTCAAGGTGGCCTCGCAATAGGCAGGGATGTAGCTTGCTTGATGTTCCCCTCACATGTTGCGTCATGGAGAATGCCCACCTGGAAAAAGAGAGAAGCGTGATAATATGTTCCTGGCAGACATTGATACTTAGAAAAGACAAAGGTGCAACATTAGGGCATGATAATGATTTTATCTTAACTCTAATATTATCTATTTACAATCTATCTTATCTATATATCTATCTACCTATCTTAACTTACCTTTAGGCGTATCTAATTACAATCTATCTTATCTATCTATCTATATATATATATATATACATACATCTTAACTCTAATATTATCTATTTACAGTTATCTTATCTTATCTAATCTATCTATCTATCTATCTATCTATCTATCTATCTATCTATCTATCTATCTATATCTATTATTATCATGCTCTGTGTTGCAGGGGTGAGCAGGTGACTGGTGCTGTGGCGGACTGGGATGCCACTACTAATACCTTAGGCACAGCCTATCTGTCTTTGCCCCTTCCCTATTGCCCTATTTCTGAAGCATCGATGTATACCAGTGAAATATTATCAGTAATTAATAATCATTAATTACCTGTCCTGGGTTTTCTTTGGCTGTATTTCCCCTTTGGTCGTTGCCGTGACAAGTCTGGAGTCAAGGTGGCCTCGCAATAGGCAGGGATGTAGCTTGCTTGATGTTCCCCTCACATGTTGCGTCATGGAGAATGCCCACCTGGAAAAAGAGAGAAGCGTGATAATATGTTCCTGGCAGACATTGATACTTAGAAAAGACAAAGGTGCAACATAAGGGCATGATAATGATTTTATCTTAACTCTAATATTATCTATTTACAATCTATCTTATCTACATATCTATCTACCTATCTTAACTTACCTTTAGGCGTATCTAATTACAATCTATCTTATCTATATATATAGATATAGATATATATAGATATATATATACACATCTATCTTAACTCTAATATTATCTATTTACAGTTATCTTATCTTATCTAATCTATCTATCTATCTATATCTATTATTATCATGCTCTGTGTTGCAGGGGTGAGCAGGTGACTGGTGCTGTGGTGGACTGGGATGCCACTACTAATACCTTAGGCACAGCCTATCTGTCTTTGCCCCTTCCCTATTTCTGAAGCATCGATGTATACCAGTGAAATATTATCAGTAATTAATAATCATTAATTACCTGTCCTGGGTTTTCTTTGGCTGTAGTTCACCTTTGGTCGTTGCCGTGACAAGTCTGGAGTCAAGGTGGCCTCGCAATAGGCAGGGATGTAGCTTGCTTGATGTTCCCCTCACATGTTGCGTCATGGAGAATGCCCACCTGGAAAAAGAGAGAAGCGTGATAATATGTTCCTGGCAGACATTGATACTTAGAAAAGACAAAGGTGCAACATAAGGGCATGATAATGATTTTATCTTAACTCTAATATTATCTATTTACAATCTATCTTATCTACATATCTATCTACCTATCTTAACTTACCTTTAGGCGTATCTAATTACAATCTATCTTATCTATATATATAGATATAGATATATATAGATATATATATACACATCTATCTTAACTCTAATATTATCTATTTACAGTTATCTTATCTTATCTAATCTATCTATCTATCTATCTATCTATCTATCTATATCTATTATTATCATGCTCTGTGTTGCAGGGGTGAGCAGGTGACTGGTGCTGTGGTGGACTGGGATGCCACTACTAATACCTTAGGCACAGCCTATCTGTCTTTGCCCCTTCCCTATTTCTGAAGCATCGATGTATACCAGTGAAATATTATCAGTAATTAATAATCATTAATTACCTGTCCTGGGTTTTCTTTGGCTGTAGTTCACCTTTGGTCGTTGCCGTGACAAGTCTGGAGTCAAGGTGGCCTCGCAATAGGCAGGGATGTAGCTTGCTTGATGTTCCCCTCACATGTTGCGTCATGGAGAATGCCCACCTGGAAAAAGAGAGAAGCGTGATAATATGTTCCTGGCAGACATTGATACTTAGAAAAGACAAAGGTGCAACATTAGGGCATGATAATGATTTTATCTTAACTCTAATATTATCTATTTACAATCTATCTTATCTATATATCTATCTACCTATCTTAACTTACCTTTAGGCGTATCTAATTACAATCTATCTTATCTATCTATCTATCTATCTATCTATCTATCTATCTATCTATCTATCTATATATATATATACATACATACATCTTAACTCTAATATTATCTATTTACAGTTATCTTATCTTATCTAATCTATCTATCTATCTATCTATCTATCTATCTATCTATCTATATCTATTATTATCATGCTCTGTGTTGCAGGGGTGAGCAGGTGACTGGTGCTGTGGCGGACTGGGATGCCACTACTAATACCTTAGGCACAGCCTATCTGTCTTTGCCCCTTCCCTATTGCCCTATTTCTGAAGCATCGATGTATACCAGTGAAATATTATCAGTAATTAATAATCATTAATTACCTGTCCTGTGTTTTCTTTGGCTGTATTTCCCCTTTGGTCGTTGCCGTGACAAGTCTGGAGTCAAGGTGGCCTCGCAATAGGCAGGGATGTAGCTTGCTTGATGTTCCCCTCACATGTTGCGTCATGGAGAATGCCCACCTGGAAAAAGAGAGAAGCGTGATAATATGTTCCTGGCAGACATTGATACTTAGAAAAGACAAAGGTGCAACATAAGGGCATGATAATGATTTTATCTTAACTCTAATATTATCTATTTACAATCTATCTTATCTACATATCTATCTACCTATCTTAACTTACCTTTAGGCGTATCTAATTACAATCTATCTTATCTATATATATAGATATAGATATATATAGATATATATATACACATCTATCTTAACTCTAATATTATCTATTTACAGTTATCTTATCTTATCTAATCTATCTATCTATCTATCTATCTATCTATCTATCTATCTATCTATCTATCTATATCTATTATTATCATGCTCTGTGTTGCAGGGGTGAGCAGGTGACTGGTGCTGTGGTGGACTGGGATGCCACTACTAATACCTTAGGCACAGCCTATCTGTCTTTGCCCCTTCCCTATTTCTGAAGCATCGATGTATACCAGTGAAATATTATCAGTAATTAATAATCATTAATTACCTGTCCTGGGTTTTCTTTGGCTGTAGTTCACCTTTGGTCGTTGCCGTGACAAGTCTGGAGTCAAGGTGGCCTCGCAATAGGCAGGGATGTAGCTTGCTTGATGTTCCCCTCACATGTTGCGTCATGGAGAATGCCCACCTGGAAAAAGAGAGAAGCGTGATAATATGTTCCTGGCAGACATTGATACTTAGAAAAGACAAAGGTGCAACATAAGGGCATGATAATGATTTTATCTTAACTCTAATATTATCTATTTACAATCTATCTTATCTACATATCTATCTACCTATCTTAACTTACCTTTAGGCGTATCTAATTACAATCTATCTTATCTATATATATAGATATAGATATATATAGATATATATATACACATCTATCTTAACTCTAATATTATCTATTTACAGTTATCTTATCTTATCTAATCTATCTATCTATCTATCTATCTATCTATCTATCTATCTATATCTATTATTATCATGCTCTGTGTTGCAGGGGTGAGCAGGTGACTGGTGCTGTGGTGGACTGGGATGCCACTACTAATACCTTAGGCACAGCCTATCTGTCTTTGCCCCTTCCCTATTTCTGAAGCATCGATGTATACCAGTGAAATATTATCAGTAATTAATAATCATTAATTACCTGTCCTGGGTTTTCTTTGGCTGTAGTTCACCTTTGGTCGTTGCCGTGACAAGTCTGGAGTCAAGGTGGCCTCGCAATAGGCAGGGATGTAGCTTGCTTGATGTTCCCCTCACATGTTGCGTCATGGAGAATGCCCACCTGGAAAAAGAGAGAAGCGTGATAATATGTTCCTGGCAGACATTGATACTTAGAAAAGACAAAGGTGCAACATTAGGGCATGATAATGATTTTATCTTAACTCTAATATTATCTATTTACAATCTATCTTATCTATATATCTATCTACCTATCTTAACTTACCTTTAGGCGTATCTAATTACAATCTATCTTATCTATCTATCTATATATATATATATATACATACATCTTAACTCTAATATTATCTATTTACAGTTATCTTATCTTATCTAATCTATCTATCTATCTATCTATCTATCTATCTATCTATCTATATCTATTATTATCATGCTCTGTGTTGCAGGGGTGAGCAGGTGACTGGTGCTGTGGCGGACTGGGATGCCACTACTAATACCTTAGGCACAGCCTATCTGTCTTTGCCCCTTCCCTATTGCCCTATTTCTGAAGCATCGATGTATACCAGTGAAATATTATCAGTAATTAATAATCATTAATTACCTGTCCTGGGTTTTCTTTGGCTGTATTTCCCCTTTGGTCGTTGCCGTGACAAGTCTGGAGTCAAGGTGGCCTCGCAATAGGCAGGGATGTAGCTTGCTTGATGTTCCCCTCACATGTTGCGTCATGGAGAATGCCCACCTGGAAAAAGAGAGAAGCGTGATAATATGTTCCTGGCAGACATTGATACTTAGAAAAGACAAAGGTGCAACATAAGGGCATGATAATGATTTTATCTTAACTCTAATATTATCTATTTACAATCTATCTTATCTACATATCTATCTACCTATCTTAACTTACCTTTAGGCGTATCTAATTACAATCTATCTTATCTATATATATAGATATAGATATATATAGATATATATATACACATCTATCTTAACTCTAATATTATCTATTTACAGTTATCTTATCTTATCTAATCTATCTATCTATCTATATCTATTATTATCATGCTCTGTGTTGCAGGGGTGAGCAGGTGACTGGTGCTGTGGTGGACTGGGATGCCACTACTAATACCTTAGGCACAGCCTATCTGTCTTTGCCCCTTCCCTATTTCTGAAGCATCGATGTATACCAGTGAAATATTATCAGTAATTAATAATCATTAATTACCTGTCCTGGGTTTTCTTTGGCTGTAGTTCACCTTTGGTCGTTGCCGTGACAAGTCTGGAGTCAAGGTGGCCTCGCAATAGGCAGGGATGTAGCTTGCTTGATGTTCCCCTCACATGTTGCGTCATGGAGAATGCCCACCTGGAAAAAGAGAGAAGCGTGATAATATGTTCCTGGCAGACATTGATACTTAGAAAAGACAAAGGTGCAACATAAGGGCATGATAATGATTTTATCTTAACTCTAATATTATCTATTTACAATCTATCTTATCTACATATCTATCTACCTATCTTAACTTACCTTTAGGCGTATCTAATTACAATCTATCTTATCTATATATATAGATATAGATATATATAGATATATATATACACATCTATCTTAACTCTAATATTATCTATTTACAGTTATCTTATCTTATCTAATCTATCTATCTATCTATCTATCTATCTATCTATCTATCTATTATTATCATGCTCTGTGTTGCAGGGGTGAGCAGGTGACTGGTGCTGTGGTGGACTGGGATGCCACTACTAATACCTTAGGCACAGCCTATCTGTCTTTGCCCCTTCCCTATTTCTGAAGCATCGATGTATACCAGTGAAATATTATCAGTAATTAATAATCATTAATTACCTGTCCTGGGTTTTCTTTGGCTGTATTTCCCCTTTGGTCGTTGCCGTGACAAGTCTGGAGTCAAGGTGGCCTCGCAATAGGCAGGGATGTAGCTTGCTTGATGTTCCCCTCACATGTTGCGTCATGGAGAATGCCCACCTGGAAAAAGAGAGAAGCGTGATAATATGTTCCTGGCAGACATTGATACTTAGAAAAGACAAAGGTGCAACATAAGGGCATGATAATGATTTTATCTTAACTCTAATATTATCTATTTACAATCTATCTTATCTACATATCTATCTACCTATCTTAACTTACCTTTAGGCGTATCTAATTACAATCTATCTTATCTATATATATAGATATAGATATATATAGATATATATATACACATCTATCTTAACTCTAATATTATCTATTTACAGTTATCTTATCTTATCTAATCTATCTATCTATCTATCTATCTATCTATCTATCTATCTATCTATCTATATCTATTATTATCATGCTCTGTGTTGCAGGGGTGAGCAGGTGACTGGTGCTGTGGTGGACTGGGATGCCACTACTAATACCTTAGGCACAGCCTATCTGTCTTTGCCCCTTCCCTATTTCTGAAGCATCGATGTATACCAGTGAAATATTATCAGTAATTAATAATCATTAATTACCTGTCCTGGGTTTTCTTTGGCTGTAGTTCACCTTTGGTCGTTGCCGTGACAAGTCTGGAGTCAAGGTGGCCTCGCAATAGGCAGGGATGTAGCTTGCTTGATGTTCCCCTCACATGTTGCGTCATGGAGAATGCCCACCTGGAAAAAGAGAGAAGCGTGATAATATGTTCCTGGCAGACATTGATACTTAGAAAAGACAAAGGTGCAACATAAGGGCATGATAATGATTTTATCTTAACTCTAATATTATCTATTTACAATCTATCTTATCTACATATCTATCTACCTATCTTAACTTACCTTTAGGCGTATCTAATTACAATCTATCTTATCTATATATATAGATATAGATATATATAGATATATATATACACATCTATCTTAACTCTAATATTATCTATTTACAGTTATCTTATCTTATCTAATCTATCTATCTATCTATCTATCTATCTATCTATCTATATCTATTATTATCATGCTCTGTGTTGCAGGGGTGAGCAGGTGACTGGTGCTGTGGTGGACTGGGATGCCACTACTAATACCTTAGGCACAGCCTATCTGTCTTTGCCCCTTCCCTATTTCTGAAGCATCGATGTATACCAGTGAAATATTATCAGTAATTAATAATCATTAATTACCTGTCCTGGGTTTTCTTTGGCTGTAGTTCACCTTTGGTCGTTGCCGTGACAAGTCTGGAGTCAAGGTGGCCTCGCAATAGGCAGGGATGTAGCTTGCTTGATGTTCCCCTCACATGTTGCGTCATGGAGAATGCCCACCTGGAAAAAGAGAGAAGCGTGATAATATGTTCCTGGCAGACATTGATACTTAGAAAAGACAAAGGTGCAACATTAGGGCATGATAATGATTTTATCTTAACTCTAATATTATCTATTTACAATCTATCTTATCTATATATCTATCTACCTATCTTAACTTACCTTTAGGCGTATCTAATTACAATCTATCTTATCTATCTATCTATCTATCTATCTATCTATCTATCTATCTATATATATATATATATATACATACATCTTAACTCTAATATTATCTATTTACAGTTATCTTATCTTATCTTATCTAATCTATCTATATCTATTATTATCATGCTCTGTGTTGCAGGGGTGAGCAGGTGACTGGTGCTGTGGCGGACTGGGATGCCACTACTAATACCTTAGGCACAGCCTATCTGTCTTTGCCCCTTCCCTATTGCCCTATTTCTGAAGCATCCATGTATACCAGTGAAATATTATCAGTAATTAATAATCATTAATTACCTGTCCTGGGTTTTCTTTGGCTGTATTTCCCCTTTGGTCGTTGCCGTGACAAGTCTGGAGTCAAGGTGGCCTCGCAATAGGCAGGGATGTAGCTTGCTTGATGTTCCCCTCACATGTTGCGTCATGGAGAATGCCCACCTGGAAAAAGAGAGAAGCGTGATAATATGTTCCTGGCAGACATTGATACTTAGAAAAGACAAAGGTGCAACATAAGGGCATGATAATGATTTTATCTTAACTCTAATATTATCTATTTACAATCTATCTTATCTACATATCTATCTACCTATCTTAACTTACCTTTAGGCGTATCTAATTACAATCTATCTTATCTATATATATAGATATAGATATATATAGATATATATATACACATCTATCTTAACTCTAATATTATCTATTTACAGTTATCTTATCTTATCTAATCTATCTATCTATCTATCTATCTATCTATCTATCTATCTATATCTATTATTATCATGCTCTGTGTTGCAGGGGTGAGCAGGTGACTGGTGCTGTGGTGGACTGGGATGCCACTACTAATACCTTAGGCACAGCCTATCTGTCTTTGCCCCTTCCCTATTTCTGAAGCATCGATGTATACCAGTGAAATATTATCAGTAATTAATAATCATTAATTACCTGTCCTGGGTTTTCTTTGGCTGTAGTTCACCTTTGGTCGTTGCCGTGACAAGTCTGGAGTCAAGGTGGCCTCGCAATAGGCAGGGATGTAGCTTGCTTGATGTTCCCCTCACATGTTGCGTCATGGAGAATGCCCACCTGGAAAAAGAGAGAAGCGTGATAATATGTTCCTGGCAGACATTGATACTTAGAAAAGACAAAGGTGCAACATTAGGGCATGATAATGATTTTATCTTAACTCTAATATTATCTATTTACAATCTATCTTATCTATATATCTATCTACCTATCTTAACTTACCTTTAGGCGTATCTAATTACAATCTATCTTATCTATCTATCTATATATATATATATATACATACATCTTAACTCTAATATTATCTATTTACAGTTATCTTATCTTATCTAATCTATCTATCTATCTATCTATCTATCTATCTATCTATATCTATTATTATCATGCTCTGTGTTGCAGGGGTGAGCAGGTGACTGGTGCTGTGGCGGACTGGGATGCCACTACTAATACCTTAGGCACAGCCTATCTGTCTTTGCCCCTTCCCTATTGCCCTATTTCTGAAGCATCGATGTATACCAGTGAAATATTATCAGTAATTAATAATCATTAATTACCTGTCCTGGGTTTTCTTTGGCTGTATTTCCCCTTTGGTCGTTGCCGTGACAAGTCTGGAGTCAAGGTGGCCTCGCAATAGGCAGGGATGTAGCTTGCTTGATGTTCCCCTCACATGTTGCGTCATGGAGAATGCCCACCTGGAAAAAGAGAGAAGCGTGATAATATGTTCCTGGCAGACATTGATACTTAGAAAAGACAAAGGTGCAACATAAGGGCATGATAATGATTTTATCTTAACTCTAATATTATCTATTTACAATCTATCTTATCTACATATCTATCTACCTATCTTAACTTACCTTTAGGCGTATCTAATTACAATCTATCTTATCTATATATATAGATATAGATATATATAGATATATATATACACATCTATCTTAACTCTAATATTATCTATTTACAGTTATCTTATCTTATCTAATCTATCTATCTATCTATATCTATTATTATCATGCTCTGTGTTGCAGGGGTGAGCAGGTGACTGGTGCTGTGGTGGACTGGGATGCCACTACTAATACCTTAGGCACAGCCTATCTGTCTTTGCCCCTTCCCTATTTCTGAAGCATCGATGTATACCAGTGAAATATTATCAGTAATTAATAATCATTAATTACCTGTCCTGGGTTTTCTTTGGCTGTAGTTCACCTTTGGTCGTTGCCGTGAC